>NW_025335780.1:10643950-10772751 GCF_004798865.1 Varanus komodoensis
AGAGAGAGAGAGAGAGAGAGAGAGAGAGAGAGAGAGAGAGAGAGAGCGCAAAGCAGCTGCAGCCACAGCAACAGTCTTCTGTCGTGAGTGAGGACTGGAGGTTGAGACGATGATAAAGAATGGGGTGGAAAGCCTGGTAGGACAAGTCAGTGCAATTGAAAATCCACTGGTTAGTTCAATCTTTCTCCCTTCTAAGCAGCCTTAATGCTTCAAGGCAGCATTTCTGTGCACTCTTCCTTGAGAATGTATAATTTACTTGAGAATCAGCAGAATTTACTTCTGAGTAAACATGACCATGATCTGGTTGCTAGTGAGTGCGAGCAGCTGGCAGAAAGCAGGAGAGGACAAAATAAAAAGACGCTCGGGAATGATTCGGAACTTGGGCAGCTGCTTGTGTAGCCAGAAGCTTCAGAGTAGGACGTATAGAGATTGTGAGGTCTATTTCTCAGTCCACTTTTCATGGATTGTCAGGCATGCTTCATTCTGCTTCTTGATGAAATTGGATTTTGCATGAATGCCTGCATACACAGCTTTTCCAAATTTGAACTCAGATGATTCTCCATGCTTGAACATGTTCATCTAGGCAGATCTCAGAAAAATGCGTATTTTCCTGATTTAGTCTATGGAGGAAATGTTCATTTTTGGTTGCTTGTTTTATTGTTCACATTTTTCTACAGCTAAATTTGCATAACATTATGAAAAACAATAATTCAAAAAATGACCTGCACATAACTTTAGAAAATTGGTCTATTGCGGCATCCGTGCATCAGATTCCATTCTCATTTAGTTTGATAGAAAATAAAATTTCAAAAGAAATTCAGAGAGAATTGTCAAGTTTTCATAAGCTGGGTACAGGGTTCTAAAAGTGTATGTGCATGTCATATGTTTCACTATCCAATCATCTCTCCTTGACCTCCTGTACTTCAAGTATAGGCTAGGGGAAAATGTAATTCCTTCCATAGGACACAGGAAGAGTAGGTAGCCAAACCCCTGAGAGTGAGGCAGAGAAATGGAAACCTCTTTGATGGGGAAGGAAAAAATTCAGGAAACGCATGAGCAGATTTCGGTACAGCACTGGGTTCACCAGAAAACCTCAACAATCTTGGCAAAAAAAGGAACTGTGCTATGACGACTGCCAATGAGGTACCCTACCTGTAAAAAGCTGTTTAAGAATTCTCAAGAAATTCTCAAGAAATTCAATTAAATGGTTCCCCCAACTTCTCTGCCCACAAATAGGGCGGGAGAGTTTGAGTGCCATTTGTATCCAGCTCTGCTTCCAGCCCCAAACTGCATTCATGTTTGCATTTGCTTCTGGGAAGTATGAATTGGATAAAGTCTGATCAAACCCAAACTGAGACGAACATCTTTCCTTCCCTGCGGTCTACTGATTGACGTCTGCGAGGGAGACTCTTTGCACTCCATCAGCGTTTGAATTGTGTTGATTGGAATGCATCAGAGGAACTTCCCATAGGCTTGGAAGAGGTCTTTGGCCCTTGGTTGAGAGGTCATCAAGTTGTTCCCCTTTTGTAGCTTTCTATTAGCATGTGAAGAATTCTGTCCTACTGAACTGTTGATGATTTAAAATTCCTTTGGTTATCAGATGATGAAAAGTAGATCTGCTGTCTTTACTCTTTTGTATTATCTGCTGTTGTTTTTATTGATTTCCTTAATGCTTTTTTTAATTATGTTGATAGCCAACTCAGGCATTTTCTTTTAATGGGCAGGCAGGATACAAATAAAAGAAAATTATGACATAGCGGTTTTCAAGGTCCTCAGGTTCTCAGAAAGGGACTGGTCTGCAACCTATGTGCGCAGGATCTGTTCAGACCTTTCACTGAATGTATGGAGGACAGTGATGGGCCAGAGCAAAAAGGTGCTTCCCTAAATCCATTTGCATGGAAAAGGCTGTGAGCAAATACATTATACAAACTCGAGCCTCAGGAATGACACGATCCTGCAGGGATCTTTGCAACTGAGATGATTCCAAAGAATGCCACAGTCATGCCAGGGGAGTATTTATGAAGTGCTGGTTCTCACAATGCACATCACAGCATAATCCATTTACCCAAATATCATCTGCAGGAACCAGCCCCGAAAGCAGCAGCTTAAATGTGTGCAGTATAACCACTAGGACCAAAAGCAGCAGATGTATTAAAAGGATTACTGCAATGCTGTATGACTTGAAGAATCACCAATAGACTCAGACATCAGTTTCAACGGAAAGGCCCTAGTTAAGAAAGTAGCGTCAAAATGCCATATTCCGTTCCTTCCTCCGTGCAGTGCCCCCGCTGTGTATTGTGTTCTGATTAGCTTAAGACAGGAGGCTGTCTGACACACTGAGGGAATTTTAATGGCAGCATAAATCTGATGGCCCTCAAAGATCTAAAGAGAATTAAATAGCTGCTCAGCAACTAAACACTTGATATATTAACAGCTTGTTTCTGGATTCCATCTCTTTGCTCTGCTACAGCCATGCTGGCTTGGACTGATGGAAGTTAGGTCCAAAGCATTTGGAGGCTTTAGATGGAGGAAGCTGCTCCCATGTGACCAAGCATGAAAACTGGGCTTGGACTCTGCTGATGAGTCGAGGATGTGGCAGGGAGGGGAATTCATTTAGAAATGTGGATGTTCAAAGCACAATGTGAACCAACGCTCAGTTCGGTTACCCTTTGAATTTGCACTTCTCTGGATTTTGTGGTAGAATTCCTCAGTTAATTAAAAATGCATCAGAAAGACATATTAGGGAAAACAAGGTCAAACATGCTCTATTAACCGTGCATTATATTGTGGTTATTGCTTGAAAATATCTGCATATTAAGGAAAATATACATATATGTATTTTCAAGCATGCACAAAAATGTTTATGAATTTTCATGTAAACTTTAGTGAGAAAAATAAAAGTTCAGGACAACCTGAATATTGGACAGGAAAAGGTTCAAGAGGATTTTCCTTAAGACTGAAAATATAAGAATCCAAAAAAACCCAGACCAGTCAGAGCTGTCCATCCCTCACTGGGTCTATTCAGATTAGCATCAGTAGCAATTCTCTGCAACTCCTGCTGAGCTGAGCTCTCTAAGAAAACCAATCCTTAAGATAATTGAAAGAGCCTGGAAGTTACTCCCAACAAGAAATTTAGGCCAGGTAAGAATGGAGGAAAACTTCAACCCTACTCCAGGTACTGCCTAGTAATTTAATATGTGAAACTGCAACAAAGGCAAAAGTGATATTTAGTTAAGAGACAATGGATTTAGTGTGTTCCTTTCTGAATTTCCTTGCTCAGCTTGTACCCCACTCACGGGCTTCCAAGGCAACTTAGAATTCAAACAACAAGCAAACACCAAACAACAACAAATTTAAAAACTACAGTCAAGAAAAAACAAAGTCAAACTGAATTCATAAATGAGAAAAATAATAGGGACAAGATTCCTCAAACCAAGGAGGAAGGAGCCCTGAGATAGGGAGTTCCAAAGTGGGACATTGCAACTGAAAAACATCCCACTTGTAATGCTCACCAATGCGCCATCTGCCAGAGAAGGGGCATGAAACATGTTCTCACTAGAGAGTCACGCTGCAGACTGGTCTTGGGTGGTGGCGCTGTGACAAGGCCAAGGTTCCAGGCTGTGTTAGACTGAAGGTGCAAAGTGAAATGTGGACCATAAATACATGTTCCAAGTGGTTAATGCTGTTTTCCCTCCCTGTTGATGTTACCAAGAAAATACTCAGCAAAGGATCTCTTTTACCTGTCCACTCCAGGGACCATAACGAATATGACTTTAGCAGTGTGCCTAGGAGTTTTAGTTTTTAGCTAATTTTTACTCTAGAGTAAGCGCAGGGGTCCCCATCAGGATGCAGACCTGACCATGGGGCTGCATAAGAGGGTTTGTTCTATGATTCACTAAAACAGTGTCTTGGCTCCAGTTCTGTCATTCCATTTTATTTGGGCGAGGAATAGAAGAATTACAGCAACGGTTTCTCCCTCTACCACACATGGATCGTGAGTGTAGGACAGAGGTAACTTAAAGTGGCTTCCAGCTGAATTGCTTGCTCTAATTAATGCAAATTAATATATTGTCTGAAGGAAAGACCTATTCTTGCAATTCCATACTAAAAAGTGCACAAAGAGGGCACACAATCTAGTAATATTTGCTCACATAGCGTTATTCCTTGTTCCCCCAACTGGCATGTTTATTGACAGTTTCAGATCAGTACATTACACTCTGATCTTTTGAGGTCAGCTGGTTGAAACAAAGCAGAATGAACATTGATTCTGGGGACTCTGGGACAGAATTGGCAGAGGTTAAAAGGAACAGATGCCATTTGATAGTGCCAGATCTCTCACTGCAGTCTTTTGGAATTTACCCCTTGTAATGCAGAAGTGGGGAACCTGTTGCCCTCTAGGTGTTTTTTAATTCCATTTTCCATCAGCCCCAGACAGCATGAGCAAGGGACAAGCATGACTAATGGATAAGCTGTTTGTAACATGAATTTGGTCTCCAGGCTTCAGAAGGCAGGAGAAGGGTTAAATTAGGCATGGACAAAATTCTGGAAACACCAGGGGCCAGCCTTGCGGGAATCAGGCATCCAAGGCCTTTGGGAGATGCTGGCTCCCTCTTTGGTTAAGGAGGTGAGGACTCTCAACAGGCCTCAAGGAAGCAGGAGATCACCAGCCATGACTGGTAAATGGCTGACACCTGGCGTTAATGGTTGAATCCCAAAGACTGGAAGTTATGCTGCCACCTCACGATCAGCCATGGCTTGCCATTACACTGTTCTTTGGTCCACCAGCAAGAGCCATTAGTCTGGCAGGTAGTGTGGACAGTGATCTCAGAGTCGTGGCACACCTTCAGAACTCCCTCCCTAGGCGAATACATGCAGCTTCGTCACTGCTGGTGCAAAAAGCGGATGTGGAAGTGGAACACGTTGTTCCAGTCTGCTGCGGCGGCTCCCTTTCTGTATGATTATAATTTCATGTTCTTGCAATTTTAGATGCTACATCACGAAGACAGTGCAGCCGGAAAATGGGCTACAAATCTTTTAAATAAATACATCTAAATCAACAAGGCATAAATATTTAAATAGATCAATGCATGAAATGCTTCTGCATGGCCACCAGTCCCCGTGGAGCCACGGTCTCCAAATAATTTAAATATTGAAGGGAACTAGAGCTGGGGAAACATCATTGACTCAACCCACTGGGCTTCCGACTCAAGCAGAGACTGGCCTATGATTATTTCTAGCGTAATTGCGATGCCTAAAACTATTTGATTGTCAGGAGATCCCTGAGACTTTAGAACAGTTCATTCCATGGCAGAATGTGGCAGAAGCAAACTTACGTAGGCATTTGGCTTCGCATTCAAACAACTCATTTTCGTGGCTCTTTGTCGCCTACATTTTAAACTCTCCTGCCTATCAGGCTGCGAAGCTTACATTGCCAGAGTGACTTACAGAGCAATCCTAGAGGACCTAGAGGTCGAAGCTGATATGATGGCACATCAGAGCAGCCCTGGGTGGACCCTGTGGACCCTATGGCGAATTCCCTCTTCTGAGCTTATTTGTGTTTCCATGATCCCCGGAAGCAGGATCTGATATTGAACCAATCCCCAAGTTCTTTGTAGTCACTGGGGAAACACCATGACAGCTGCTATCCTGTGCTTGGGACAGCAACCTTAGAAGTACTCAGGGAGGTCAAAGAGGGGCAGGATATTGGGCAAGGAGGGAAAAGAGAGATACAAATCTACAGAATCCCACACATGCTGTTGCTGTTGTGATGTGCCATCAAGTCAGCTTTGACCCATGGCAATCCTATGAACGAGAGCCCTCCGGAATGTGCTGTGCACGAGAGCTCCATTCAGCTCTCCCAAGTTCATGTTGGTGGCTTCCTTGGTGGCCTCACAATTCCTGCTCATGGCCTGTTATCCAGCCAGATGGAGTGAGGGGCTCATATAATTGATATTACCACCATGGTTCCCCCTGCCTTGCCTGACCTGGCTAGCACTGCTTTGGATAGGTGGAGGTCCCCAACGCCATAGCATCATGCTTTCCATGCTTGCCATCCTTAAATCTTAAACATGGGGGGAGGGAGGGGGGAGAGAATACTTTGCTTGGTTGCTTGCTTTTGATAAATCCCAGCAACAGGAATTCTGAGTCCTGTAATACCACAGGATAAATGTTTACCTATTGCTAATTTTAGGTCCTTGCAGCTCTTTCTTAATGATACATAAACGGGATGCTTAATTCAGTCAATTTCACTACTGAAGGATTTAATGGCCACCGGTGTACAAGTTGCCCTACATTCTTCGAAGATGTAAATGAAGACTGCAAGAAATCCCACAGGGACTTTGTACAATGTTACTGCTTGTTGTGCCATATTTTATTTTATGGTTTAAAAGTACGATTTATAAAATCTAAAGCTTTGAATTATCAAGTTAATATGCATGTTACTTGCAACTGGTTAGAGATAACAGTACAGCTACATTAAAACCATACAGAAATGACAATCATCCTATGCTGCAATGCCAGAATTGAGTGGGGTGGGGGACAAGCATAGAAATGATCAGATGACAGAACGTCTGACGTGCTGTTTGCGTAATTACCACTGGGTGCGTCACCAAAGACCATCATGGTTTTCCCTTCCTGTTCCAGCTTAGCTCCCATTTTGAATATTAGTCAGAGGTGGAATAGGCAATGATCTGTGCTGACTGGGATGAGAGATTGCCACACATTCCTCTTACTATGCAAAACACCATTATGGTGAAATTAATCTAGTTCAGGTTGTTCCGGCAGCGTGCCCTGTTGCTTTCCGGGCCAGTCTCAGTGCTTTTACATTGGAAGGAGTGAGTTCATGGCTGCAATCCTATGTCTGTTTTCTTGGAGTTAAATCCCACTGCACACGCTGAGACTTATTTCGCAGGCTTTTCCATACCTATTTTTGCGCCATTCCCTCCAGTCATATCTTGAATTCCTTTCCCATCTGAGAGTGACTGAGATGAGGGTTCCTTTTTCATGGTGGAGAAGCAAATTGGAGACCCCGCCAACCGCATGAACAATTTATATGCACTTCGGTTTTGTTCAGACGTTCAGCTGTATATGTTGATGGCAAGACTGAGCACAATCTGGCTTCCTTCTCCTTGCATTCAGTGAACTTGCAAAAGAGCTCCCATTCTTTGGTATGATGCAATTAAGTGTCTTAGTACAATGTACTGAAATCACAGTATTTGGCAGGCCACACTTTGGATCGGTTATCTCTCTGGGGTGGGAGGAAGGTGATCCAGATGTGGAGGAACTTCCTTCAGTTTTAGAGTCATGAACAGCTCGCCACAGGGTGGGGTTAGTTTTTCTGGGTATCCGAGCTTCTGCACTAGGGCAGTTAACATGGTCTGCCCAGGAGTCTCTTTGATCTCATTGTTTAGGATTTTCCTGTCACCTCCACAGGTAGTGTCTTTGTTGACCTCTGGAATAGCCTGGGGGGTTGAAACAATTCTACCACAGAGTGGATCTAAAAGAGCTCTCTAGTTTTCCAGCGTGCTGCTGGTGAAGTGGAACATCAGCTGGAGCAGTGTTGGAAGAAAACATGGGAAAAGCCCAGTTAAACATCAGAGCTCCTTTGAAATCCTACTTTGTAAGCTTCCCAGAGAACCTTCAGGTTATGGAAGTCATAGAGATGAAATTAAACAAACAAACAAACAATACTGTGTGGCACAAGGGCTGGTGAAGGAGAAGTGTACTTCTTTGCCACTCTTGAGTTTCCTATCTGGATACAAGGCATCCAAGAAGGGCTTTTTCAGATGGTAAGAGACTCTGACACACAAGAAGAAAAGGTGGTAAGTTATCTCAATACATTTCAATATGGCTTCAGGCCTGGTTATGGAATAGATACTGCTTTGGTCCTTCGGGTGTACCAGTTAATTCTCCTGGACCTTACAGTGACTTTTAGTACCACTGACCATGGTACCCTACAGAGGCATCTGTCTGAGATGGTATTTGGAGCAACTCTTATATAGAGGCTCTGGCCCTTCTAAAGGGAAATGTTTGAGACCATGGCCATTAAACTGGTGTGCCTCGAGGCTCTATCTCACTCCCAGTGCTATTGAACACATACAATAAACTACTAGAGGGATTGTCTGGCATTCTGAGATTCATTACCACAAGTACCAGTGATAACACCCAACTCTGTTTCTCTTTTCTATCTATGTCCAAGGAAATTGTTCTAGTTGTTGGTAATTCACTAGATGGGTACAAACAAGTTGAAGCTTAAGCCAGGCAAGACATCAGTGCTTTAGGTGAGGCAAAAGGCGGACCAGATAAAAGGGATTCCACCTGTGCTGGATGGGGGTCTTGAGAGTGGCAAGGAGTGTGTTTGCATACCTGATGCTAGTGAGCCAACTTCATTCCTTCCTGGAGACATCTGAACTGTTCAGAAACTTTCAGCTGGTCCAAAATGCTGCAGTTAAACTGGGGCTGATTACAGGAACACACGATTCCCTTCTTACAGCAGCTTTATTGCTACTAGTCTAATTCTGGATAGAATTCAGAGTGCCGCTTATTCCCGATAAGGCCGATACAGGTTGGCATCAGTCAACATTCTACAGTCTAAGTCTGCCCAGTGCTTGAGGTCTTCCTGAGGGCCCTTCTTTCAAACTGCTGCCTTCAAAGGTGTGATGAGGCAAGGAAGGGCTTCTCAGTGGGGGCTCCCAGTCTGGCTCATCCTCTCAAGTTAGCCCGGGTTTGTCCTTTCTTTAATATCTTCCCCCAATGGGTGGAGAACACTTTGCTTAGGAATTCCTTTTGCCTGTAAGTGGGTCTGCCAGGTAAGTGCTCTTTTGAATAATATGTTTGTGTATTTGTTATTTTTCATTTTGAAATATTTCAATTTTAGTTATATATGTAAGCCAGCAGGAGTTCTGGTTTGGTTAGAAAGGCAGGATACTGGATAAATAAATAAATCTCAAAGAATCTTAACCTAGCAGAATGCGAGTAAGGTGTCTTGTTCACATACTCTTATTCATGAGCAACCAGAAATCAATGCAAGAAACACAAAAGTCATCCAAGAAGCTTTAATCATTCACTGTTTTCCTTGCAGCATAAAATCATTGCATAGCACTTTTCAGAGGTGCATAAAAACCTCTTATGCTGCTGCTTTTTTTTTTTAATGTACCATTCAAATAGATAAATTACTAAAAAGAGAAATGGTGTCTACTGGAACCACCTTTTGACAAATGCACACAGCAAAGCAGTGAGTTTTAATGTGAGATATGTTGTAAGCAGGTCAGCACACGCACGCACTCACGCACACACACACGTATGCATGCATATATGCACGTATGTATGTATGCATGCATAAACACTCTTCTGTTATCGGTCTGTCTATCTTCTATGTACCTACCTACCTATACACACACACACACACACCTAAGAAAG
The DNA here is from genome assembly GCF_004798865.1 of Varanus komodoensis. Lineage (NCBI taxonomy): Eukaryota > Metazoa > Chordata > Lepidosauria > Squamata > Varanidae > Varanus > Varanus komodoensis. The sequence continues at coordinate 10,653,368 of NW_025335780.1, forward strand.
AAAATGTGGCATAAAGATTTCCTTCCCTCCATAAATTTGGGGATCTTTGGCTTAGTATCTCTGACTCTAAGTACCTCGCTAATTTTCAATAGTTGTGCAATTTGCCAGATTTTAATAAACCGGTTTTTATTTGTGATTGTTTCATATTTTTCTAGTTTAGGACAATAACCATTATGATGCAGCTAACAGCACAGATAGTATTGGCTGATTGAATTCTGGGATTTCAGACTGGAAGAGAGCTAATTATTATTACTGGGACCAAAAAGCAATTGCATGCTGGCAGCATTGCCTGTACTTTTGGACACATCTATTACATGAGTAATGTACATATTCAACCAATAGCCTTCCTAACATGGACAATTATCATTTCTAGATATAGCCAGAAGTGTGGCTTCTAGATCAAGAGAGGTATTACTACCACTCTATACAACTCTGGTGTGCCCACAACTGGAGTATTGTGCTCAGTTTTGGGCCTCTCATTACAGAAAGGATATAGCCAGGTTGGAGTCAGTGCAGCGTAGGGCCACAAGGTTGGTGGCCGGTTTGCAGGGGATGCCGTATGAGGCGAGACTGAGGGAACTGGGTCTCTTCAGCCTGGAGAAGAGGAGACTCAGAGGGGTGACATACAGGTATGTGAGGGGATGTCCCATGGAGATGGGTAGAGACCTGTTCTCCCCTGAAGAGGAAGGCAGGACGTGCTCCAACGGAGCAAAGCTCAGGGAGCCAAGGTTCCATTTGGATGCCAGGAAGCACTTCCTGACAGTCAGGACCCCGAGGGTGTGGAATGGGCTTCCACGAGAGGTCGTTGAGGCCCCATCGGTACAGGTGTTCAAGGATAGGCTGGACGTACACATGGTGGGCATGTCGTGAGCGGAGCCGGCTGGTGCCGGAGGTCAGACCAGATGGCCCGGGAGGCCCCTTCTGACTTGCTCTGTTTCTATGTTTCTATATTCTATTTAATCTATGATGTATTATATACCAGCAGTAAACCAGTTTATAATTAGTTTCTGTTAAATTAATACAAATTGACTTGGCTATTATTATCATAAACATTATTTTCCATTCTTCTTCACTGATTCCTAATGCTGTCATTGTCTCCCAAAGTTTTAAAAGTTCTCCATTTCTAAATTTTCCTTTTAATATCCCCATAGTTAATTTTTCATATTTCTATACCTGCATTCTTAGACTGTCCTAGACTGAATTAGTTCTTAATCTGCCAATATCAAAACCATTGGGATTGAGCTGGCTGCAATCATAGTCTTAATTTATGCCAACTCATACACTTTCATTTTAATGTGTTCTAGTAATTTATAATATTGCGTTTTACCCTTAATGAATCTTGGCTAGCAAAAGAAAATGTTTTTTTTAATGAAGAAGATTAAGGGGGATATAACTAAACTCAAGCATTTATTTTACCATATTCCACACTTTGATTGTGTTCAGAATAAAGGAGTTAGAAACATAGAAACAGAGCGAGTCAGAAGGGGTCTCCTGGGCCATCTAGTCTGACCCCAGCTCCACTCAGTTCCTCTCATGGCATGTCTACCATGTGCATGTCCAGCCTATCCTTGAACACCCTCACAGATGGGGCTTCAACCATCTCCCATGGAAGTCCATTCCACACCCTCGGGGTCCTGACTGTCATGAAATACTTCCTGGCATCCAAATTGAACCTTGCTTCCCTGAGCTTTGCTCTATTGGAACACACCCTGCCCTCCTCTGCAGGGGAAAACAGGTAAATACCCAACTCTGTGTGGCATCTTCTCACATGCCTATTGAAATTCAAAATTATATCACTACTTTTTACAGATGTTTCCTTTATCTAAGCAGGGCACATGGTAAAGGGGAACTTTACAACTATTCTGCTCTATTATATACCAGGGATTGGCGTTACTTACTATATTATATCTCATTATCTTTTTTAATCTCATTGCTTGATAGTATTCTGAAATATTTGAACATGATTGTGCGCCTTGAGATTTAGTGTATAATTATACTGTAGCTCAGAAGGCGTATCATAATGCCTCATAAGAAAGCTACACCAAAGGTTTTGCCAAGAAATCAAACTAGGATAGAAAGAAAGAGAAACCAAGCAAGGGGCAAGAGCTAGACATTTGCTGACTTGGTAGTTACTGAATAGTTGCGAAGAGGACAAACAGGTCATGTCATATTCTAGAGGACTGTCTAAAGGGCAGCATCTAAACGTGGAGTCATGGTTTGGGGAAAAATATAGGAGTCAAACTTCCATAAAAAATATAGGTGGGAGGTATGATTAGAGGGGAAAAGGCCAGAATATGAGGGGCGTTCAATATATTCTCGATATCGGGTTGATTTGCTATTGATGTGGGTAATTTAATTATTTCATTAGCTAATGACACTATCTGAGGGTATACATGCAAAATTTCAAATAAGTGTGATCATTAGTTCCCTTGTAATCCTCAGTGAAAGACGACCATAATGACTGATGCGACAATGTTGAAGAAAATCGAGCACCGCATTGTGATTAAGTTCCTTACAAAACAAGGAAAAATCAAAAAATCATTCATGAAGAGATGGTGGCCGTTTACCAGGACTCTGCACCTTCATTGTCTACTGTTCAAAAGTGGTCAAGTGAATTTAAAAGGGGCACAGAAAGCACTGAAGACGACCCTCACTCGGGCGGGCCAGTTACTGCCACTACGAAAGAAAATGTGAAAAAAAATGAGAAACTTGTATTGGAAGATGCTCAAATAAAAATCAAAATGATAGCAGAGATGACACACCTATCTGTTGGTACCATATTTACTGTTTTTCATGACCATCTTAATCTTTTCAAGATCTGTGCAAGATGGGTGCCACGAATGCTCATGGCACCTCAGAAACAAGTGCGAGTTGAGTGCTGTAGGGAGTTTTTAGAGCTCTGTGGTGAAGATCCATTGAGTATTTTTGACTGAATTGTTGCTGAAGATGAAACTTGGGTTCATCACTATGACCCTGAAAATAAGCAGGAGTCCATGCAGTGGCATGAAAAGGGTTCTGACCCTCTGAAGAGATTCAAAGTCACTCCATCGGCCGGAAAAATCATGGCCACAGTGTTTTGGGACTCAAAGGGAATTTTATTGATCGAGTACGCAAAAAAAGGTACACAAAACTAAACACAGCATCTTACGCAACCACTCTGCATAATTTAAGAGAAGCAATTAAAGAAAAAAGGCGGGGAAAACTGACCGCAGGCCTGTTGCCTCTTCATGACAACACGCCCGTTCACACGGCACGTGTTTCAAAGGCTGCTGTGAGAGAATGTGGTTTCGAAGAAATAAACCACCCACCCTGTAGCCCAGACCTGGCCCCCAGTGACTACTACCTACTCCTAAATTTAAAAAAAGATCTTCTCGGAAAGTGATTTTTCAACAATGAAGAGCTCAAGGCGGCAATTAATGCACATTTTTTAGACAAGGAGGAAGGGTATTTTTTACAGGGAATTGAAAAGTTAATTCCTAGATGTAATAAGTGTATTGAAGTTATGAGGGATTACATTGAAAAATAAAAATTATTTCAATTTATTATTCCTTTTTCTTCATGCCGATACCGAGAATACATTGAACGCCCCTCGTATCATCTGCATAGAAGCCAGTTAGATTTCAGGAAACATCAATACTAAATTTGATACACTGATGGGGTATTTAAGGGGAATATTAAAGGAGGATGCTCTCAGCAGAGGCTTCCTCTGCCAACCGAAAACAGTAATGGAGCATTGATGACTTGCTTCTTCCTCCATTTCTGAATTTTGTCACAAAGTGCCATAGTACCTATTCTTTACTTTTGTCTTAATACCTTGTAAATAAATGCCATGTGTTTTACTGAACAAGGTGACTGTCGCCAAGGTTTCCTTTGCAAGGAAAACTATGAACGAGTGTTTCCCTTGCATAGCAAGTACTGTGTGTATGTGTCTAAAGCAGGACATGGGTCGAATACGCTCAGCTCTTAGTTTCCAACTCTCAGTGCAACCCCTGGGAAGCAGACCAGAAACCGCACACCATGGGGCATTTGTCCCTCCCCCCTCTGCTGCCCCTATTATGTCTCCCCATCAAAGTAGACCCTATTGGGTCAGGTGGACTCAGTATAAGGAAGTGTCAGATTTCCACACAAGAGGTAGTCATGCTAGACTTTGCCTTCATCTTATGCGTATTTATTGAATTATATAGCAGCAGCTCTACCATGTACAGAACTTGCCCCTCAGCCCCCATACAGATACAGTGCGACAATGATACTGTGGGGAATGTGGCTGTCCGCATTTTATTTCAAAGTACATTTTGGAGTGATCTCCCCAGCCATACTACTTTTAAATATAATTCAGCTACAGATTAATGTGTGTGTAATCATTTTTCCCAAGGGAAAGTTAGAATTAGATCAACCTTCTCCAACTGGTACTCCCCAGTTATATTAGATTACAGCTAATATAACTGGGGATTCACAGTCACATCATTCACAGTCAGCATAGTCAATAGTCAAAAATCCTGGGAATTATCACCCAAACCCAGTCTGGGGCAAAACTGCATGATTTGAATCTTGTGTCACAGACAGCTCTCTAACCCTAAAAAGATGGCAGTAGAGAACGTACCATCGAGGGGACTATAATTCCAAAATAATATCTGGGTTCCTCCTGATTTGGATCCCAGATCTTTAAATTAGCTTTGCAGTTCCTGCCAGATTACTTCAGGTTGCCGCCAAAGGATGATGCTTCGGGACCAACACGGCAGTGAAGGCAGGACTCATGGGGACAGTGTTGGCACCTGTAACGGCAGGAATCAGGCCTCCTCGTTCCCTTTGAGCGTAGCTGGAATCTTCCCAGTAGCTGGTGGGAATGGAAATGAATATTCTTAACTTTTAATGTATTTTGTATTCAATGTTGTAAGCCGCCCCGAGGCGGCATAGAAATGTTTTAATAAATAAAAAAATAAATAAAATAAATAACCACATTATATAACTATGAGCTGTATTTGTAACTTTCTGGAAGCATCGTCTTGAATGGGCAACTAAGGCCCAATAACTTTAGAAAAGTTCCAGGTAGAGAGGAAAGCTGGTAGGATCCGTTTGTTGATATGGATCAACAAAGCTACTGGCATTGCTGCCCTCACCTTGATCCTGTAACTATGAGGGCCATCCTGATAAATAGATGCACGTCAAAATTTACCATTCCAGCATTGCTTGCAAATGCACAATTGTGTCTGAAAATACAATGGTTCTGGAGTTGGGAGGGTAAGTGTATGGTTTCTTGTTATATAATTTTAAAGTGTGGGAGGAAGAATGGGTATAAGATGTCTGAAAGTGGCAGGATCCATAGTCATGATTAAGCCACTGGGAGAAAGATGCAAGCAGCACAAATCTGTATGTGCTTTAAGGCCATGGTGAGCAAAAGCTAACGAACAAACGTCCATATATTGAGATGACTTGAATAGAATGTAATAACAACAGCGATAAACTTGCAATAGCTCTATGTGTCCATCTTTTTGGAGAGGAAATACGCTGTTTCTTATATGTAGTCTGAGTAAGAAAATGACCCTGCAGTTCAAGAATCCAAAACAAAAACAGCTGCTTCCCTTGTCACTTTTTCCTACTCACATCTTTAAAAATGTAGCACCAAAATTGGTCTACAATTAGATCTTTTTAGATATTTATGTTTCCTGCCCATAGCATACCCTCTTGCTCTCTATTTTCGGAAACTGAACAACCTTGCAGCATTCTGCATGATCCATTCTGTTCCTGGACTCCACTGCCGGGTTTGTAAAGCAGTGGCTTTAAGTGGATTAATTGCTGTAGTTAGTGGAAATATTCAGGATGGGAAGAACTTGATTTTTAAAAAAGTAAATGCAGGGGGAAATGAAACAGAGAAACTAGCCCAACATTATGAGGCCCCTCCAGTAGTAGAACAGGTGTGTGTGACTTTTGCCTTATTCCTTGAGCCCTCCAAAACTTAAATCTGTTCCAGGGGGATGGGGAGAGCCTTCAGGACAGCATGGCAGGCTAGAGGGTGTGGATCCAGTGGTGGATGCCCCAGTGGGTCCTTTACTGTACCATAGCACAAAGGATCTTTTCTGTTTGTGGAATGGAACTCCAGACACCAAGAAAGGTATTTTATATAAACTAAATGGTGCTGCTATCAGATTTGTATTCTGTAAAAGCATGGCTCATTTAGTTTTCATAATGTCTACCTTTCTTATCCTTATTCATTGAATCATAGCATCATGTTGTTGTTGTTGTTAGTCGTGAAGTTGTGTCCGCCCCATCGCGACCCCACGGACAACATTCCCCCAGGCCTTCCTGTCCTCCACCACCCCCCGGAGTCCACTCAAGCTCACACATAGCATCATAGAATCACAGAACTGTAGAGTCAGAAGGGACCAATAAGGCCATTGGGTCCAACCTTCAACTCCAAGTTAAAGCTTTAGAGCTCCATCCTCCACCATGCCTGTGTGCTTGCTCGACCAGCCCTTTGCCTCTCCTCCTCCACAGCCCATCACAACCTCACCCCCTCATCCACTGCTGGCAGCAACTGGCATTGAGACAGTGAGGGGGAGATTGTGCGAGTGCTTGCTGCAGCTGAAGCCCATCTCGGAGGACCGTCTCAGAGGTGCCCCCTTCTAGTTCCAGGGCCCTTCTTCCAGTTCAAGACCTGCTTGGGGCAACTTGGGCTAGGATTTCTTATTAGACTTTGTAGTTATTTCTTTTGGGGTTTTTTTTTTAGTATTTTTATATATAATGTTACTGTATTGTTGTATTGTAGATATTTTATATTTGCTTTATTGTTGTATATTTTATTTTTATAACATTTTTATATTATTATAACATTTCTAAGCCGCCCTGAGGTTTTGGCAAGGGGCGGCATAGAAATGTTATAATAATAATAATAAAATAACAATAATAATTTTATTTTATTTATTTTTGGATTTATATCCTGCCTTTTTCCTACAAAGGGCTCAAGGCAGCTTACATCATTCTCCTCCATCTTATCGCCACAACAACAACCCTGTGAGGTAGCTTGGGCTGAGAATCTGTGACTGGCCCAGAGTCACCCAGTTGGCTCCATGGCTGAGCGGGGACTAGAACCCAGATCATCTGAGTCCCAGTCCCATGCTCTTAAGCACTATACCACACTGGTTCTCTTTTAAATAAATAAATACATTTATTTTGGAAATGTATTTGGAATTTATTGTAAAATGTATTTGGAATCCCAAAGTATTTGGAAACATTTATTTGCTTCTATTGTTGGAAATGCAAACCACTCAGAGAGCTCTATGGACTATGGGTATGGTATAGAAGAGGAAACATCATCATAATCTTTCCTCCTCCTCTTCCTGCTTTTGTTCTCCTCCCTCCCTCCCTCCCTCCCTCCAAGATTGGTACACATCTTTACAGAGATGCATCACTTACAAATAATTACATACTCAAACCATAAAACCAATAAATATAGCATGGCTAGTGCACATGTCTTATAGCAGACAAGGACCCAGGACTAAGTTGCATCTCAAAAACCCAACCGAACAACTATATGCTGTTGTCAAGACATAACACGATGGAGGCCTGCTTTGCTTCTCTTACTGCTGGCGCTCCATACATAGGTCACCACCACTATCTGGCTGACCTCATAAACCCAGAGTCCATGTACTATGAACCCTTGTTATGTCCTTACTGATAGGTGATGCCAATTATATTATAGAACCTGATTGTGCAGTGGGAGGGGAAGGTTCTAGATCTACTGTATAGGGAGTCACATGGCCCCTGAAAATACAGTAGTTGGCCATCCCTGGAAAAAAAAATCAAATAGATTAATCCTGCCACTTTCTGAAGGAACTATTATTTGCCTTTATTTTCTGAGATGAAGTATCTCAGAAAACATATTTTCAATCATCTCTAATAGTAACTTTCTGGGCAATCTCTGTCCTCAGGTAGTCATTTTCTTTCTGTGAACTCCACTAATAGAATTACATTTTGAAAGAACAAGTAAGCATTTCTTCGTCTCTGATTCCTACTGAGCTGTAATCTTGAAATGGTCCTCTTTGCCAAAAGAACAGCAGAAAGGTTAACCAAGGAGCTTTTAAAGAGTCAGGGTTATGAAGCTCACTGATACAGGCCCATGTGCAATCAGCTTAACAAAAGGGATTAACTGGGTTGAAAGTGGGGAAGGCCAGCTCCTTCCATCAGAGTGTTCTAACCTTACATACAGCTTTTAACTCTTAGGGCCTACGTCATGAAATTAGTTCACACAGATTTTCAGAATCCATGCGGAAGGTGGTGGTGGGAGCGGCGGGGGCAGGAGATTAGCAAAGACCCATAACGTGGTACAGATGTGAAATATGAGTGGTGCCAATGTTGGTGTATCCTCTGGGGAGGTCAACATGCACCTTTTAAATTCATCACTACATCGCAAAGAACAAAGCAAGAGTGGGAAACAGGCTACATCAAATGACTTTGTTATAGTAAGATTTCCATTATCGTTACCATTGGTTTAACATGCACATTGTCTGAGAATGAACAAACTACGTATTTTAATTTGGCAAATAACTCATCGGATTAAGCCTGTCTCCAGTCTGTCAATGGTACCTCCATTTTATTTCCTCCCTTTGGCTGTGCTTGCTGCAGATGGTAGAAGTCGTGTTCAAGCACATCTGGAGGCCGGCAGACTGGGAAAGGCTACCCTAGCCTCTGGGGTTGCTTTGTGATAAGGTATGCGAAGCATGCTGAATATTCCGTCTGCGTGGTACACAAGGCTGCATGACATTACCGTGTTGTGCATTCTCCACACACCCCTCCCCCCTGACTTCATGCACTGCTGCGTATGCCTGGGAGAAAACTTGCAGCACATGTTGCTACCTATTTTGGAGAATATGCTGCTACCCAGAACGAGAAGGAGGGCGGTGGTGGGGAGGAGACATGGGCCGGCTGCTCAAGTGCTGGTAATACAGCTCCCTTAACATCTTGTTCTGTCTGGACCCAGTCGAGTGTGTAGAACTCGAGACTTTACTGGAGAATAATCCTGAAGGATAATCATGTATGGTCTGATGCACTGAACTACTTCCCCACACCTTCCAATACACCCCCGTTAAATGATTGCCTCATGTTTAACATATTGGCACTTTCCAGGCAGCTTATAAATCTCACAAGATGGTCTTGTGGGATTTCTTGGTACAGGATAAACCTACCAGCTGTTTGTGCCATCAATTCAGGGCTCCTTCTTGGAGCTGTCAAATTTATTACCTGACACTCACCATCCCACACTATGTTTCTGGAATGGTGGAACATAAACAGCACCAGAAAGCTATTTCTAACATTATTTCTGGTAGCCAGCCTGCTTATACTCAGCTGATCTGCGACTTCCTCCCTTCTGAACTGTTCCTGGAATCCACTCCTCCTGTGAAGGCGAAATGGTCCAATTGCTTCTTTTCCAATACCTTTCAGATTTTTGAGTGAATGCAGAAGACGCTTTTGGGATGGGGTGGAGGAGTCTGTTTGTCTATGGGTTAGCAATATGATGCCCTTAAATTAACATATCTGGACATGCAGAAATGTAATAACCATCCCAGACAACAATTCACTGCATTGTGGCTTTATATGCCATATGTAATTGTAATTTTATTTGTTTTATTTATTTGTGTTGTGAGCCGTCCCGAGGCTGTGTAGCAATGGGGATAGCATATAAAAACTTTAAATAAATAATTATGCAAATGCACAGTTGCATGCATAAGCCCGAATCATGATTGCACAAGGCCTATCAGAACTCAACTGCCTCTTGCAAGAACAATCAGGGAAAACAACTGGAGCCAAATAAACAGACAGATTCTTACACAGAGAACAGTCTGTGGTTCCTTTCCCAAAGGAGTCAGACTCCACTAATACCACTTCCCCGCTGCCTCTCCAAGCCTTATAGAAAAGCTCATCCCTTGAAAATCTGACCTCTTCTCTATCCAGTTCTGAAGTGCTGATCATAAAAGAATGCTCACAAATTTGGATACTTTCCCAGCACTGCATTACGCAGCAAACAGCACAGCTCAGCTTTCATGTACTTTCAGGGGACCAACTTGGGAGGGGAAAGCTGGGTCTGGGGAAAAGCTCAGTGTAATGCATTATGGAGTGAGGGAGTGTGTTTAACCAGCAGTCAAGGGGGAAAAATAATAATCTCGTTGCAATATTGCTGATGAGATAAGAGGTTAAATAATTACACATTAATGGAAGGCAGGGAACCATGGCCTTCTTCATTCTGCAACCATACAAAATAACCTTTAGTGTAGACGGAGAAAATATGTGCCTCTGTGGACCAGCCACTGGTCTAAAAGAATAATAATCAATCCTATTCTTTTCTTATTACTTCTCTGTTGGCAGTTTTAATTCTTTTAATAGATTTATTATAAACATAAACAGACATACAGCATGTTGAGCATCTATAATACATAGAGGATCAACCATGTGATACCAACATGCAAGGACGGTGGACACCTCCTTAGGGCAAGGTATGATTCTGCATTGACTAAAGGGCTTCGTGGGCCTATAGTCAGCTTAAAAGCTGGGGGCACAAAATATGTAGTTCAGAGGGCAACTCATCTGGTTGGCAGGCAATTTAAAGTCAGAATTGCAAACTGTTTTATAATTGTAAAACCAAAGGGGTTGGAATATATAAAAAAATAGGCATCCAGTTCCCTGAGCTCACCCCCAGCCTGAGGGCAGCAGTAAGATCTTTGTTAAAATGCCGTTCCTGAACGCTGCTGTACTGGTTTATTTATGGCTGGTTGCCAGTATTCCATTCTTGGGCACAATTGCTGGAGAATGTAGTGGCTTCTTACCTCCAGGGATTTCTGGATGAAATGGATTTTCTTGATCAATTTCAGTCTGGCTTCAGGCCTATTTATGGGACAGAGACTGGTCTGGTCACCTTGATGGACAAGCTGTCCCTGGAACTGGACAGGGCTAGCATCTGCTGGGTCAGAGTTCTGCTGAACCTTTCAGTGGATTTTGATAATATCGATTATAATATCATGCTGTGGCACCTGTCTAAGGTGGAGGCTGTTGTGACTGCAGCTGGAACTGGGCCTGTTTCAACAATCATGTCATTACTGGAGTTTGAGCTGTCAGTCCTGCTGGGATAGGCCAGCTCCCCTGCACAAACCTCATTCTCAGAATCTGAGCTGTCAGTCCAGCAAAAAATGGCCAGGCTCTTGTGCCCCTGAACTCTGCCAGAATGTGCAAGCATGGCAGGCATTATTGCATGGTGGGTCTGTCCTTCATGGGGGGCAGTCTTAGAAGGTGGTGCTGGGGGATTCCTGCTGACACTGGCTGTTTGCCTATGGCATCCTTCAAGGTTCCATCTTACCCACCATGCTATTTAATACTTACACTAAATGGCTTGGAGAGATTGAGCAGAGTTCTGTTCTTCAGTGCCACCACTGGTGTCAAAGAATGACACCTAACTCTATTTTCAAATACAGAGGAACTGTTCTGGTTTAAAATCAGTGCCTGATGTCAGTAATGGAGTAGATGAAGGTAAAGCGATTTAAACTGGGCAAGACAGAGGTCCTTTGACCAGTTAAAAGTCAGAACAGGCAACAGGGATTCAATCTTGCTGGTTGGGGTAGTATTCTTCCTGAAGACTCAGGCTGCTAGTTTAGGTGTACTCTTGGACTCAGCACTGAACCTGGAGGCCCAGATCTCAGTGGTAACCAAGAGTACATTTCTACTGCTGAGACTAGGGAACCAACTGTGCCCATTGCCAAAGAAGTTTGATCTCTGAGCCAGTGTTGCGCTGAAGCTCTGTGGAACTGCCCCTGTTCAGTTCATGGACTTGCTCTTGAGCTTGGGAGGAAGTCTTCACATGCTCACAGAACCTGGCCGCACAACCAGAAACTCTGTTCCACATCACATGCACTGGAAACAAAGGCTGCAAGTCATGTGTGTGGAAGAGGGATTCTGCTTGTGCAGCAGTCACTCAATTTCTGGTGAGCACCACACAGATACTCGGCACGCTTGCCAGGAGGCCAGGCTCTCAGCCGTGAGAACGTGGGCCCAAGTACTGGGAGCTGAGCCCAGACTTCCCTTTCCTAAAACAAAGCCTTCAAACAGCCCTAGTTGCCACCCATTGGGCTCACTCTAATATGCTGCTCTCTGGAGCTGGTAGCAGGCAGGCAGTGTCCCAGTCCACCACGTGAGGTACAGGTCTCCAATCTGCCCCGTGGAAGGCCAGCCCCCCTCCACTCTGCATGATCTTACATCCTGTACTACCATGAGGGGAAGGCAGTGACAACTCCCATTATCTTTCTGGCATATTTTCCTACTTCTCTCTTTGTTTGTCCTCTTGAGCTACCTGTGAGTGAAGTGGGAGCTGCTCATAACCTCCCCGGGCACAGTTCAGTTCTACTAAAAGGATAATTAATTGATTAAAAAAATAAATCCCAGAGCATGTCTGTTTTGTTTATTTGGCCTTTTATCTTATTTCCCAAGTCTGAAGTGCTTTATTTGGTTTCTTTTATGTGCTTAGTGGTCATCTCCCATCTGCTTGGAGAATCTGTCTTGGCCAACAGTGGGGGAAGTCAACTTTTCCGCTTGCTCCCTCCTTTCCACTCAAATCCTCTATTCCACAGGGCAATGTCATGTCTCCCCACCTCCAGAGCATGCACTGCTTTACCCATTGCCTTTACCCATTATCAGGCAATGCTAATCTTCTCAATGCAGGCAGACAAGTATCTTCTTCTCCTTCCTCTTTATATTCTTCAGAATGTGCTTTTCTCTTCCTTATTCATGCCCCGGTTACCTCTTTTCTGTAGGGATTTGGGAATTTTTGTTTGGTTTGCATTTTAGTCTGAACTTTCTTCATTTGCAATTCCAGAACCAATACTTGAAGCAAATTTGGTTGCTCTTGGAAATTCACAGTTTCTCAAATTTTGCAGTAGAGGCAGGCAAGCTTTTCTGAGGCTCTCAGTCACCAATTATGAAAACAAAGCAACCTTATCATCTTCTGACTCTTTCCAGCTGCACAGCATATTTTGAGGAAAAGAAGTAAGAAAACTGGCAAAAGCACCTGCGTTATTTCTACGAAAGCCAACTTCCATTTAAGCCAAGGAAGCCATTGAATGATATTTAGGTATCATGGCTCAGACACTGGTCTGTATGCATTGAGGGCAGGCAGCCTCATGTGTCTCTTCTATCAGAGGCACCCAGAGCTTGCAGAATGGAGATTTAGCCTATCTGGGTGCAATCTGAATGGATATTTCCGAAGCTTGTTTCTGAAACGGGGCAGGTCGGTGGAAATTGCATAAAGTTTACCTTCTCTTGGAACAAGTATTATTTTTTTCTTTTGCTTTGTTCAAGGTATTAGGACCCCTCACAAAACCCCCTTGTCTAGAACAATGGAAGCAACAACAGCAGCAGCAGCTGAAGGAGCTTGGCAAAAAGCTGAAGCCACTCAGCCAAAAGACTTATTAACATTAACTACTGAAATAATTTCATTCTAATTACTACACACACATGCTAAATGCGCAGCATATTATCCCAACCCGTTCCCGTTCTTCTCGTTCTCCTTCTCCTTTGCCCTGACTTAGAGTAGGACCATCACGTACACGAGGGGTTACGTTCCCCTCCCTAATCACCCTCCCCCACCACACACAGGCAGAGGCTACATTTTTCCTTCTCTTTTTTCATTTGGCCCAGCATGGAGGAACAGGCAAATTGAAACAGGAGAGACAGCGGGATGGAAATCCCTAATACCGCTACACATGTGCTGTTCTGCCAATCCAGATTGTATATTTAAACTTGAGTGTAGTTCAGCTTTACCATACATATGCTCTCTCCCTCTCCCTCTCTCTCACTCTCTCCCCCTCCCCCCTCTCTGTAACTTTTGGAGAGAAAGAATATTAAGGATTCCCCTCACAATTGAACATATTTTCAGAATGATCTCCTCTCTGCTAGCAGCATGATGAAAGCTCCATATGTCCGAAGGATGTGCAACTGAATGTTCCTTCTTGTTGCCACGTTGATTGATTGTGAGCAAAATCCCTCCTATAGGAAACAGAATAGCTGGATGAGCTTGTATTATGTTGGGTCAGCTCAAGGTGCCTGGTGAACCATGTATGAAAACTGTGGGCCCTGCTGGAGTGAGAGAATCTGACTCATAAGCATTCATCAGTGCATTGCATTCCAATGATCAGTTCAGCTCCCATCACACCCCCTCCAAACAAAATACATTTATAACACCTTTTCTTCATTAAATAAAAGCTTCTCTGCTTTCCAGGAACACTTTAGGACCCTGGAGGCTGCCATGTTTTTCTCTAGCATAGTTTCTGCAACAATGCTAAGTCCCAGACAGTGTGTGTAGGGAGGGCAGGAGTGAAAAATAGCCATTGCAGGGGTACTGGGCCACCCATCAAACAGAGGACTGTCATCTTGTACACTTGGCCTTCCTAACACAAGTATGAATGTTTGCTTCAGACAAGTATGAATGTTTGCTCTCCATATGGAGAGACAAGTGAGGTACCCACCTATGGAGGCCTTGGGACTATTTTTCCACTGGACATGCACAGCTTCCTTGAGGCACAAGAAGGAGCTAGATAGGTAAGTGTGTGTGTGTGTGAGAGAGAGAATATCCCAGCATTATCACCACCTTCCTTGTGCTGATTCATTCACAACACAAAGATACAAGCTGGTATAATTCCCAGTGTTTCTCAAATTACTACTTATCAAGGGAAAATATCTGTATTCTCTAGTAAGAAGTATTTAGTGGTAATGCCTTTGGCATACTGCAGAACAAAGTTTTCTTCCCCACAGTTTTTATTAAGGAATGAAGGATTCCCCCACCCCCTGAAATGAATGGTATTGCCATTAGTCAGAATGGGATGGCTGCCTCAGGCAACTGATTTGGGGTCAGTGGTCAATTTTTAACTACTGCATCATCACAATCTTTGGTAGTGTGTGCTCTCTGAGGCCTTGTGCACACCTTGTGAGGGCAAGGCAGAAGGACCTTTCAGGGCAGCAGCCACAGTTCCATCCGTGTTCCATGGCACGGCCCTTGGAAGACCCTTCAGAACCCAAGAGCAGACCCTGCTAGGGCTGGCCAGCCACGGCTTTAGTGATATCCCATTTTAACTTACAGTTTTATTCTTTTACCTGTTTTCTTTCTTTTATCAGTCACCACTCTGGAATAGGTTTAGATATGGTGCAGTATGTGAATACATAAAAAAGAAAAGAGGTCTAAGCAGCAACCCTATGTTTGGATTATAATTGCTGCTAGTTTTTCTATTAGACTTTTGATCTGTATTGTTGTATTTGTTTTTTCAAGCGGCAGCTAATTAAGTCCATTGTTCTGCAAAGCTGAACTCCTTAGACTCCTACTCAATCTTTTGTTCAGGCTCAGGGGATCACTTGCATGTGTATGGGGAGCTTGAGAAAGAGTTGAGTTTTAAGGATTGTTTTGGTTCTGGGAATTTCCATTTCACCTTTGTTAATTCTCCCTGATATTAACAGGAACAGACAAGCCCATGCAAGCAAGATACAACAGTCAAGCTTTATGATGAATGAGATCATAGCATCATATACTGTATCACTGAAGATATTTTTGTTGTTGCTATTACCATTATCGTTATCACGCTCATTAGTCAATTCCATTTTTGAGTCACCCAGTATTTGAAACTCTCAGACTGGTATAAATAATAAAAATAAATTTAATAAAACCAATGATGCAACACATTAAAAATAAGTTTAACAGCAGCAGCAGCAACAATTTAAAATGATTTAAAAGATAGCCAGTAGGGGTAGAGATGGATGAACCTGTTTATTTTCAGTCCATATTGATTTTATATGTTTTTATCCTTAATTCCACTTGATTTTGTGCCAGCAGCAATCTATCAAAGAACCATTCTCAATAAACATATTTCAATACATATTAGGGAAAATTTATTTATGTATTAAAATTATATCTATCCTGCCTTTCAGGATACAAATCCTTTCATGGCAGCTTAAAAGTCACTCTGACATTGTAGGTTAACAAAAACTGCCAGCACCAAATGGCATCAACAGCTGGTAAGTTACCATGGGCTTTCTCATAAGGCATTTGGTGGGTCTTGGCCTTTTGAAGACAAAGGAATAAGACAGCCTAGCCAGAAGATGCTCTGAGGTCTTCATCACCTTTCAAACTTTCAAACATATGTATTCAAACAAATGCAGTCTAACCAACCCATCCAGGACAGTTTACAGAATGCCAATTAGAATCCAGGAGAAACAATCAAAGCATAGAAAAAAACATCGAAAACAGAGCGAGTCAGAAGGGGCCTACCAGGCCATCTAGTCTGACCTCCAGCACCAGCCGGCTCTGCTCACGACATGCCCACCATGTGCACGTCCAGCCTATCCTTGAACACTCGCACCGATGGGGCCTCCACGACCTCTCATGGAAGCCCATTCCACACCCTCGGGGTCCTAACTGTCAGGAAGTGCTTCCTGGCATCCAAATGGAACCTTGGCTCCCTGAGCTTTGCTCCATTGGAGTGTGTTCTGCCTTCCTCTGCAGGGGAGAACAGGTCTCTCACCATCTCCATGTGACATCCCCTCACATACCTGTATATTGCCAATATATCCCCTCTGAATCTTCTCTTCTCCAGGCTGAAGAGACCCAATTCCCTCAGTCTCGCCTCATACGGCATCCCCTGCAAACCGGTCACCAACCTTGTGGCCCTACGCTGCACTGACTCCAACCAGGCTATATTCTTTCTGTAATGAAGGACCCAAAACTGAGCACATACTCCAGTTGTGGGCGCACCAGAGTCGTGTAGAGTGGTAGTAATACCTCTCTTGATCTAGAAGCCACACTTCTGGCTATGCAACCAAGGGTGGCGTTTGCCCTCTTGACCACCACATCACACTGCTGACTCATGTTTAGCCTGCAGTCAACCAGAACCCCGAGGTCCCTTTCACAAGTGCTGCTCTCCAGCCACTTGTCACCTAACCTGTACTTATGACAGCTATTCCCATGTCCCAAGTGCAAGACCTTGCACTTATCCACATTGAATGCCATCCTGTTGTCTCCTGCCCACTTCCATACTCTGTCCAGATCCTTTTGGATCTGGAGTACCTGCTCCTCAGTTGTGGCCACTGCTCCAGTTTTAGTGTCGTCTGTGAATTTGATCAGCAGACTGTTCACCCCTTCTTCCATGTCGTTAATGAAAAGATTAAACAGAATTGGCCCCGGGACAGAGCCCTGGGGGACCCCGCTTGTCACTGGCCGCCATCCCAATGATTCCCCACTAATAGTTACTTTCTGCTTTTGGTCAGTCAACCATGCCCTAATCCACCGGACAGTGCGTTGGTGTATCCCAAAACTCCTAAGTTTCTCCACCAGGATGTCATGGGGCACTTTGTCAAAGGCCTTGCTGAAATCCAGGTATACCACATCCACTGCATCCCCTCCATCTAGCCATCTCGAAACCTTGTCATAGAATTCCACAAGGTTTGCCAGGCAAGACCTGTTTTTGTGGAAGCCGTGTCATGTGGCTGTCAGCCTCCCTTCCCTATCTAGCATCACTAGATCTCTCTCTATTATGAGCCTTTCCATTGTTTTTCCTACAATGGACATAAGGCTAACCGATCTATAATTCCCCATGTCCTTTCTACTACCCTTTTTGAAAATTGGGACCACTGATGCCACCCTCCAGTCCTCTGGAACTTCACCCATTCTCCACGAGGTCTCAAAAATGGAGGCCAGCGGGTGTGAGAGAACCCCTGCCAACTCTCTAAGTACTCTTGGGTGTAACCCATCAGGGCCTGGCACCTTTGTAATGTCCAATGCCCTGAGGAGCCCCTCGACTTCAAGGGGGGTGACTGTAATCTGTGCCCCTAAGTTCCCAGCCTCATCTAATCTCCTATGCAGATATCCCTCATCCGGCTTTGGGGAGAACACAGAGGCAAAACAGTCATTTAGCCTCTGTGCCTGTTCCCTCAGATCAGTCACTGGATCTCCTTCCTCCTTATTTAGTGGTCCCACCACTTGTCTCCCCTTCCTCTTCCTATTTACATGCTGAAAGAAGCTCTTTTTGTTGCTCTTGACATTCTTGGCAAGTCTCAGCTCGTAATCAGCCTTAGCCTTGTGAAGAATCCTTCTGCAACGGGCCTCCTCCTCCCGGTATACCCTTTTGTCTATTTGCCCCTGTACCTATTTCCTACGGAGGTTTCTCTTTCGTCTAATCCATCTAACCACCACCTTTCGCATCCATGGCGGCACTCTCCTCCCCCTCCCCACCTTACTGACTAGAGGTATTGTCAGGGCTTGCGCCTCCAAAACTTCCTTTTGAGTGCTATCCACCCCTCCTCAACTCGCTTACCTTCCAGTAACCTATCCCAGGAGACTTTCCCCAGTCTGGCCTTCAGTTGGCCAAAGTTGGCCCTCTTGAAGTCCCAGCTTCTAGTGCTCGACCTGCTGCACATCCCCAGTCCCCTGATCTCAAAGCAAAGGATGGAGTGATCACTCATATCCAGAGCTCCCCTAATCTGTACTTCAGAAAGCATAAATGAGCAGAACCCCTGCTGCAGCTCTCTCAGTATCTTGTCTCCCCACGGTGGGCTCTGAGGTAGGGGAGAGCCAACAGAATGGACGTCTTCTTTACCTGCCTCATCCCTCACTCACCTGCCTTCCCACAAGGCTGTTGGTGGCAGCCCGAAGGGTGCATGGTTGACTGGGGCACTCTGGCTGCAGTGGGCCTAGAGGCCTTCTTTGTTGCCCCCTCCCTCCGTTCATGTACATTTCTCCCTAATAATATGTATTATTGTGCATTTCCTCTAACAGGTTAAAATACAAATTAGAATATGCATTTAAATGGACATCTTTCTCACAGAAATGCACATTCAGATGTGAATTTGGATGCTTTTAAATTGACAAAACTGTACTTCAGCATTTGGAGAACTGCTAAATTTTATAGTCAGTCAAGTTCTGATCTCTGAGAGAGTCCAGATATAATCATTTGCACAGTTTTCTCAAACATCCATAGCTGATGGATTGAAGTTTTATGTATTTTCCCAAATTAAACAAATAAACGAAATAATTTCTGCTTGGAAAAGAAGCAGAGGAAAGGAAAAAAGAATTCAGAAACAAAACAAGATCAACATTAATAAAACTGTGGTGAGACATAAGTTTCACACACCTTTACTAGAGGGGTATATTAACTTCCTTTCATTAGAGTTGAACTCATCCATGAAAAATCCTCCTAAAATCACTGAGCCATTATGAGTCCAGGTACATTTTAATGTTTTCACTGTTAAGTGTTTTAAAACTTTCACGATCACCAAATTGTATCCCACTGAGATTTGTCTACAGCTATTTCTACCTAAATACCTACTTGCCCTGTCCATTGCGAAATACAGAATTTAAAATGACCTTTTTCACAACAATGATTAGAATAATAATAACAAGAAAACACAAGATGCTGCTTTGTAGTTATAGAAGGGACTTATTTAAGAAATGTGTACATTTTCAGCATTGTGTAATAATAATGGGCAACATGTTTTATGCCTTATATATCTGTCACAGTTTTAGTAATTTTCAGTTGGGACTAAATGTGGATCGATCTTGATTTTTCTGATGTCAGGACATGCAGATTGGGCCCGTGGCCCATGGCGATGTCTGCAGAAAGTGAGAGGATATGCAGGGCCAAGCATGATCCCCAGTCAGCTATGAAGCCCGCTGGTGGTTGTTGGCCAGGCATGGACTGTCAGTCTAACCCGCCTCACAGGATTATTGTTGTATGGAGAAAATGTAGAGGAGGGGAGTTTTGTAAGCCACTTGGGCTCCTTGCAACAAGAGGAGAAAGGGTGGGGTATAAATGGAATGCAACAAGAAATACTAAGCATAATACATTTGGAAGCTTAACTGGAACTTTTAGATTAAAAGTGCATTAAAATTTGCTTGTGTTTTGGGAACGAACTTCTAATGCAAGCATTTTGCATGTTTTGCCTAATATACATATTTTGCCAGCAATTTTCCAAATCAAATACCTTTCACCATTACTTTCACAATACGTATTTTCCCCTAATATATGTATTATTCTATACATTATTTGATGGAATGATTCCATTGCAAAATTCAGAAAAGCTTTCACAAAATAACTACACCTCACTTCATGTGAGAAGTTTGGGGAGTTCACATTAAAATGCAAACCAAATTAATTTCTCTCCCATTTCAAATTCTAAGTGTATTTGGGGACTAGTACACATGTTCCCAGACATGGCGCTTGCTTTCCTCATGTGATCATACACCACAGTGTGTCTGAAGAAATATTAGTGTGAAATTATCACTTACATGGGAAATACTGAGGCAATTTCAGGGTTTCTGTTTTTCTTCTTCTAGTTTAACCATCGTCAAGAGATGTAATCGTCTCTGGATTCACAAGAGAAAGCCAGGATTACAGGTTTAGGCAGGCCAAGGGTCAAATTTAACAGAAAAAGTTAATCCAAAATGTTTTGCTGAAAGGAGGAATTCTCAGTCTAAATCCCAGGTAAGTTGGAATCTAGCGAGTGCACACCCAAGTGAGTGGACTGGGAAAACAGAGGAGCAGAGAAGCACACAGAACTGAAGCCAGTTCACCAGTGTGACAGGGAGGCTCTGCCTGCTGCTGCGGGTTGCCGAGAGGCTGAAATTAAGTCTAATTGCCATGATGGCCTTCCCAGCATGGAGATAATTGAGCTAAGGTGCAAGTGAGTCCTAGCAATTTACCTCGGCCCATTACAGAGAGTAGTTTTCAATCTGGCATTTCAGAGTAAAAGTGCACAGTTAGAGGAAGCACTGCACCATACCTCTTTCCTCCTCCTCTTCTTCCTCCCCCCTTCCCCCTCCTCTTCTTCATTTCTGAACCGCTCAGGTATACTAGGAGAAGAGATTTCCTGAGGGACAATGAAAGACTAGTTGGCAAGGCTTTTTCATTTAAGGAGGACCTGGGGAAATATGGTAAAGAGTGTTAATAAAAGTTGCACTATCTTAAAGAGCTCTTCAGACAGCTGGGGGGATACCCTTTGGTACCAAAGATGCGAAACAAGCAAACAGTTATTAATAACAAACGATAAGTGGGTCATGAGACAGAACAGCTGCTGCTGAAAGTTCCCCACTTGCATGTTGTTGCTCGAAGGAACCACAAAGGAGTTTTAATGAAAGGTTTTACCATCTTCCTACAAACACCTAGTAGCCTAGACATAGATGTGAAATGCTGCAATGCACATCATGCATCATTCTTTCATTGAATGTGGGCCCTGAAGAAGCAGCTCAGAAAATGGACAATGGGATGAAGCCATAAACTTGTGGCATGGAGTCTTTTTGGTTAATATTGCAAACAACATCTACCCCGAAGATACAGCAATATAGTGTGCTTGATCACGTGCTGGACTAGCCCAGCCTTCTGCGATCTGATGTTCCCCAAATGATCTGGCTTACAATTTGCAGAGTTCCTGACAACTTACTTTAGTGGCTGGACTGATGGAAGCTGAAGACCAAAACTTCTGGGTGGCACCAGGTTGGGAAAGGCTGAGTTAAACCCAAGGCAACATCACTTTATATCTCCACTAAGGCTCAACACTCATTAGGAAGCCTAGGACTAATGTTGCTTATTCTCAGCCTAATCCGCTTCAGGGCTGCTGTTAGGATAAGATGTGGGGTAGCTATGCACTGAGTTCCTTGGAGGAAATCTGGCATAATATATAAATGTAAAATCTTGAGTCCAGCTAATCTCAGCTGCTCTGGAAATAGTCTCCAAACACAGGAGTCACTCTTTTGTTCCATATCTGTCAAAATGCATTAGAGAAGTATGTTTAAACTCATGGGGGAGAGGGATCTATTCACAGGGAAAACAACCATGGATCCTTTGAATAAATACCATCTTAATATGCAGACTGATCATCTTGCATTTTGCAATGTCGTGTCTGGCTACCATATGTACCAAGCAAGGTGAGGTAAAGGGGGTTATTTACAGGGGAATAGACCAAGTGGAATTTCTTTCCAGACGACTCTGGACATACATCCTTAAGAGCTTGATGTATAGTAACAGCTTGTTCCTGGAGAATTTTTACTAAAGTGCATCTTTGGAATTGATACAAAATACTATCATAATTTTTGTTACCAAAAAGGAGAAAAAAAGAAGAAAGAAAAGAAAGAAAACCCTACCCTAGTTTGTCACTTTTTAAAACTCAGTTTTATCACTAAAATATTTTCCCCTTCATTACCATACCAAAGACACACAGCAATCCTCCAAAACATTCATAGTTTGTCAATGCTTACTTCCTATTTTCCATTTTATTTCTCCAATGTCTCATAAAGATAGCTATGAGGCAGTAGCAAAATATCATTTCAAACACTCAAAGTCAATGATGCAGAAAATAGAGGACCAGAATATCATTGTAGGATGAGCACTGTCCTCATTGTTAGGCCCAGATGTTTGAAACAACCAGCAGGCTGTATTAAAAACAGACACAACAGCTTGGAGGAAAGGTCTGCTTAACTAGATTGATTAGGCAAGATCTCCAGACCGCCACATGGCATGCCAGCGCTTCCAAGCAATTCTGTTCTGTGCATGAATGGAAGAGTGAGCTGACTGGCCCCAGCAGATGAATTGATGCCACCCGGGCTGTGGGCGGGTAGAGGAGGGAACTGGCTTCGGCAGAATATTTTTCTTGTGTCATTTGCACTGTATTTTCAAGCCATCCATTATGACCCAATATGTTTTCAGTCAAACTCGTGATTTCCATTAACGATTCTGTTTATAGGAATCTCCGGATAAGAAGTCAAAGCTGTATGTAAGATTTGTCATATTGTTTAATGCATCTCTCCTTTAACAAAATATCTCATGAAAGAATTCCAAACAAAAGGATTTAGCAAGGTTTTAAAGGCCATTATTCGAGTCAATGAAAAGAGCACTGTATACATTGTTTAAAGGATTAAAAGCTGAACAAGGATATTCTTCCTCCCACCCCCAAAGTAAGTAACCCCATTAAAGAGTTCTGTCTTCCAGGAGTGCAGTACCTCTACTGCAACGGTTTGAATCCGACTTTGTTTTTCCTCTTGGTTAACTTGATATGGCATTTACCGAAATGTTGCCATACTTATTGTACTCAAGTGATCCTTGAAACACAGACAAATAGACAGAGAGACAGACAGACAAACAGACAGACACACACACACACACACACACACACACACACACACACAGAAGATGAGAGAGAGAGACTGAGAGTTAGAGGAGAAGAAAGAGATCAATACTCTTATTTATTGCACAAAACCGCCAGCACTGTTTTGTTTTAAATTACTTTAGGGTGCAGTCCAATAAATTACACTCTCACCACCCGGGAATCCCCAGCTTCTCAGAAGCTCCCATATTTGGAGTCTTCTAAGGTTCCTGTGCCTCAAAGGATGAAGATGGCAAGGTGGGATGAGTAGTGGAGACAATATTCACTTCCCATCCTCCATTGCTAGTTGAACTTTACCAGCCCACCAGGGAAAGGGATGAAAGACAGCTAGAGGAGCTTCAGCATTTCACCTCTTGGCCTCTGCATTTTCTCCTCCTCCTCAGCTACTGGAACAGTCTGTTTGTTCCTCTGAGGTCCTTTTACCAAGCTCACAGGACAGCTGCAGTGGTTTATTTCATGCCAGTTATGAGAGGGTGAGGGAGGAGACTGATCTCTGACTCCTCTCCTGAGGTTGGATGTTCTGCCAGAGATCATGGGATTGTATTACTCAGTTGTTCCAGAGGTACTGCATTGCCAGAAATACTGAATATGAGTGTTATCTACTCATCACTAGAAGTTAAGAGTCTTAAATTGCTAGGCCTCTTTTAGGGATATGAAACCTGGCATAATTTGTACAAATCCAAAGCACCATGGGAAAGGAACCCAGTTCTCACAAGGTTCCTGAGCCTTGGAGTGAGACCCTGAAGGTTTAGGGCAGCAAACCTAATATTTTTTTAAATAGTTCCTGAAAATTACAGGAGCAAATAGTCTCAAACGAGAACTTTTGCCATGTTATATTCCATGAGCTTTTGAACTGCAGTCCTGGAGTTTAAGGAACCGAAGCTGGAGAACAACCCTGCAGGAAGTGACCAGATTCTACAACAAAGATCCTGAGAAACGGAAGGTGCTTGGCTTTAGGGGAGCAAAAGCCTGTGAAAACTTGAACAAGGACTGCATATGTTGCACTGTGAATGAGTGTGTTTTCATATGTCACCTAGGAAGTAAGCTGCACCTGTACCACCCCCCCCCCCCCACACACACACATTTCTTTTTTTTAAAGACACAATTCTTGGAGTTCCAAATTATCTGGTCATGCTTTAGTGGCAAATCCAACATGTTAGCCTCTCACCATTCTTCCATTTTTGATTTCTAGGCTTTGTTTGGGCTGCTGTGTATGTACATTTTGCTGGAGTTTTGCTCTGGCATTTTTTGGTACTTGCCCTTCAGCAACATGCACCATATCTTCATCTGCATGCAGGGATTACCTCCCAAACAAAAATGAACTGTGAGACACGTCAGATGGGTTTCAGGGTACCTCAAGAGAGATGGATTCTTCCTCTTGCAGTCAAGAGGTATTGTGAAGGTGTTCGGTCCTCTTCTTCTTGCTGGATTTTCTGCATTAAGTAAAAAGATGGAAAACAGAGCAAATAAAAAATAAAAAAATGAGCAGATCATGAGTACAACCCTCTATAAGCATCCAGGAAAGAGTCAGGACAAGAGGCACTGAAGACTCCTCTCTTGCTCTCTTCCCCCTTCTGTTTATGTATGTTTAGCCATTGCATTGGACTGGATTGGACGTTTGGTTTATTTATTTATTTATTTATTTATTTATTTATTAAAACATTTCTATGCCGCCCCGTTCGCCCAAGCCTCAGGGTGGCTCACAACATAAAGTTAAAATACAAAAAATAACAATATAAAATAAGTCCCTGGCCAGATAAAATAAGCATAATATTAACAATTAAAATGACGCTTAAATTAACAGGTCTTCACCTGGCACCGAAAAACAAATAACGATGGTGCCAGGTGGACCTCTCTGGGGAGCGCATTCCATAGATTGGGCGCCACCACAGAGAAAGCCCTCCTCCGAGTACCTACCCTCCTAATTTCTTTCACGGAGGGTTCCCGGAGAAGGGCCTCTCCCGCAGATCTCAAGGGGCGGCCGGGCATATATGGATGTAAGCGCTCCTTCAGGTAACCAGGACCTAAGCCGTTTAGGGCTTTATAGGTCATCACCAACACCTTGAATTGGGCCCGGACTTCAATGGGAAGCCAGTGAAGCTGACGGAGGACTGGAGTCATGTGAATATAATGCCCAGTCTCCATTAGCAGCCTGGCAGCTCTATTTTGAACCAATTGAAGTATCCGGACTGTCTTCAAGGGTAGCCCCACGTAGAGCGCGTTACAGAAGTCAAGGCGGGAAGTCACCAGTGCGTGTGCCACTGTCGCCAGGCAGTTGTACTCCAGGTAGGGGCGCAGCTAATGAATCAGCCAAAGCTGAAGGAAAGCGCTCCTCGCCACTGCTGTCACCTGAGCTTCCAATGAAAGCTCCGGGTCGAGGAGCACTCCCAGGCTGCGGACCTTGTCCCTAAGAGGAAGTGCAACCCCATTCAGGACGAGGTTCAATTCACCCTCTCCGAAGCCCGATCCGCCAACCAACAGGACCTCCGTCTTGTCTGGATTGAGCTTCAGTTTATTGTATTTTAGATATATTTCCCCTATTTAGGATAGATGTTTTTTGACTGGTCTTAGCTGATTTTTCCCCTTTGCTGTTTTTACTGTATGGAACTTTATTGTATAAGCTACCTGGAGAGGGCCCTTGTCTTGAAAGGCAGCTTAGAAATATTGTAAAAGCCTCATCTGGAAGAAGACTTAATCAATGCACATATATTGTTGGAGTTAGAGTAGTATGTTCAAAGCAAACCTTTGAAGTCCTCCAAATTCCACATTTCAAAGTTCATTCTTTCTCGTGTTTATGTCTATCTCCTATTGTGAACTTTCTTTGTTTTGTTTTTTTGGCATGAAAATGTATGTGCATTTCATGCATAATTATTCCAATTGTGCAAATTAATTGTACATATCTTCAAAATGTAGTCACTCTTCTCCCAATGATTAAATCAACTTTGTGTGCATTTTTCATACGCACACACTGCTGAGTGCATTAATTTGGTCAAACACAATTTTGAACTATACTGTAAGCTCAAGAAATGTATGCCGTATGACCTCAAATTGCACTCAAGTTCATGTCCAGTCAAAAAGGTGTGAAGTGAGTAAATTTGCCCCTTCCATGTTGAGTAATTTACTGCAAATGATCCTAGTCACAAAACACAAGCATTAGCTTTACATGGTGAGCTATTCAGGAAAATGACTGCTAAGTTAATGCTAGTATATCATCAATGATGGTTTTGCCAGTCACAATGTTGTCCAATATTGATATTAGAATCATAAGCATCTGAATTTCATACCTGTGATTCTGATTTATATCTGCTACAGATACAACTTCTGTATCTTTGTCCAGACATATAATTTTGAAGATAAAAGAGGGTTACTTTCACCATTTTCATCTATAAATTCTGGAAGCAGATACAATGACAGATTACTTTAAAAGCAAAATGCCCCGAGGAATGTGTCTCCCAACCCTTGCGCACTGGCCACCTGTAGATGTATGAGATAATTTTTGACCCAACATGATTATACCTTAGATTTCCCTTTCTATGGCAGAAATCCTCCAGATGGTTTATGGATGTAAGCACTTGCAATGACATTTATTTAGCATCTGCACTTGGTATCCAAAATTTATGGAGTAGCAGCTTGATGGTATCTTACTGGCAGCATTCAGCAGACTTAAGCACTGGCCACTTTTCTCTTGCTTGCAGAAGAAATCTTCTGTTTGCAGTTGTTACCAATTACCAACAGTAGCAAAGGTACTTCCTCAGGTGAGTAGGGCACATTTTATTTTATTTATTAAAACATTTTTATGCCGCCCCATTCGCCGAAGCCTCGGGGCGGCTCACAATCCTCGGGGCAGCTCACAATAAGAACATAAGAACATAAGACATAAGACAGGCCCTGCTGCATCAGAGCAGTGTTTTGTTCACAGAGTGGCCAGCCAGCTGCCCACAGGGTCCCATACAGTGGAGCATGAGTTCAGCAACACCCCCCCATGTTCCCCAGCAGCTGGTCTACATAGGCCTACCACCCTTGATACTGGAGGCAGTGTATAGCCATTAGGACTAATAAACGTCAATAATCTTGTTCATCAAATTGTCCAGTGTGCTTTTAAAACCATCTGAACTGGAACTGATCTCATGGAACTGAATCCCAAAGCTGAACTATTTGAAAAAAAAGTATTGTTAGCAGTCCTGGATATCCTGGCTTCTTGGAATGACCCTGGGTTCTCGTTTTGTGGATGAAGAAGGAAAACGTCCCTCTGTCCATTTTCTCCACTCCACATATAATTCCAGATACCTTTACTTGCCCCTGCTAATCTATCCCTGCTTTTGTATCCTTTCTACACAGGGAATTGCTCCAGTTCCTTGGCCATTTTAATTGCCTTTTCCCCAACTCTTTAATATTGTTTTCAGGTATGGTGACCAGACCTGTGCCGTTGCACCATAGTCTTGCATAAAGGCAGCATAATTTTGCCTGTTTTGTTTTCAATTCCTTTCCTAACTATGCCTAAAAAAGAGTTCTTACGCTATTATGTTTTTATCTGGTACTTAGCAGCAATCTACCCTCTTGTTCTGCCCCACCGCACCTCTCCACTTTTAATGTCCAGATACATGGATGCCGATGATTGTGCCTTCTTCAGCTATACCACCATCTTCTGTCCTGAGGTTTCCTGCTTCCTTAAAGAATGCCCTTTTTCCTGACTGCCTGAATACTTAGAACCTGAATCCCAGAACACATGCTGGATGCTGCCTCTCTTTCTACATTCACACCTCTCCTCACAACTTGCCTTTACTGTGAAATCGTTGGCTCAGTTCCTAACCCCACGGCCTCCTGTAGCTTAGCCTGCAAAAAGGTCTAAGCACAGATAGCTAAAAACAAATGAAACCCCTTTGACCCCATGCCTTCCCTTTACCTACCTTCCTTTTTTGTTTCTGTGTGTCAGATTTATATTGTAACAGGATTCTGGCCTCTTGCATGCTGTTAAGGACAAGAATCATGAAATTGCACTTTTTACACAAAGAATTGTGCACGAATCATATACACTGCTTGCCTTGCAAAAAGAGTCTGCTAGCATTTCTGAGCATTTGTGGACCTGATCTCACTTCCTGGCCAGGGCTGAGCGTGGGAAAAAGGTCTGGCAGGCACAGGAGAACTGGATTCTGAGCTGATCTTCACATGCTGAGAAAAGTTACAGGTCATTTGACAGCTAATGCAATCTTGCCACGTGGTGGTTTGTGTGGGAGTCTTATCAGGAGTAGCTCCCACTCTTTGGGACTTTCCTATGTGTGGTTCAGGAGGCATGAATGGCACCAAGGTTCAAATACCTCTTGAAAACACATCTCTTCACACAGGTTTCCTTGACCTGTAAGGGACCCTGTCCTATTTTTATAGTTCTGAAATTTTTGTGATTTATTATTTTGATCTTATTCATTGGTTTATTTTATTTTTATGCTGCCCAATAGCCGTGGCCCTCTGTTCACTTAACCAAGATTAAGAAAAAAATAAAACACACAAACACACATAGAAGATAAAATTCATTTAAAACAACAACAGCACTATAGCAATTGTACTTGAATCAGCATAGAAGCGCAACACTGGTGTTGAATAAAATGTGGTATTAAAAAGTTAAAGGGTTAAAATGCTGGGAGAATGAAGATGTCCTCATCTGACACTGAAAAGAATACAAAATATGCAGCAGGTGCACCTCTTTGGGGAGCAACCTCTGCAGCTGGGCTGCCACACCTGTAAAGGCCATCCTGCTTTCTTTGGAATTTACTCCTGCAGAAAGACCACAAAAGGTGATAGTTACGTAGGGGAGGAGGCAATCCTTCAGCTAACCTGGCCCGAAGCTTATGTCTTGTGTATCCACGTATAGGTGTGCATTTATACTGTATTTTAATAGAAACCATTTAAAGACTTTAATGCAGTATTAAGTGTATCGAAGTCCTATATAAAAGTACTATAATGAAGTAAATAAAAGGATGCATTCTATACATAGCAAGGGACAGGGAATATTTTCTTGCGTGATGTGCTTCTTTTTGCATTCAGTCCCATGGAAATTTTTTCTAGGTAGGACAAATGTTGCACGTGAAAGAATCCTTAAGGTCTTCTCATCTGAGCAACTGCATTTTCTCCTCCTGAAACTGGCAGATTCGTTTTTCCTATCCAGTACAAGTAGGGATGTTCATTACCAGCATGAAAGCCAAGATTTTACAAAGGAATCTCCTCTTTTCACTCCTACTCTTTCAGGAAGATGTCCCTTCTGTACAAAATCACTGTTTGGTTTTACTAGGGACATTAGTGCGCAGCAATTTAAGGAAATGCTACAGGCAGATTTGGGTCCTTTGGGATACATAAGATCATGTTTGTCTCTGTCTATTTAACATGTGAGGTTTCCTGTGCAACTCCAGTGCTGTTTTAATAATCTCTGCCAGCAGCAGAAGGGCAGAACAGTCTTGCATTATACTCAAAGTATTCCCTGAGGAGTTTGCTTGGTGAATGTTTCCTCTTCCTTTGGTGTTTCCTGTTTATTGACCCCTCTTTTAAACCTTTGGAAAGACACAGTCACCTCTGCAGCAAATGTTCTATTTAATCAAGTTGCTCATTAAATCACATCACTTCCACTAACCAAATAACAGTTGAGGTGGGGTATGTATATGAATATTTTAATATTATCATTTGCCCTGAGTACATGTAAGACTCCAAATGCAAAGGCTTACAAGTTTCCAATGGAGGTGTTATTTTAATAGTTAAGCTTGTGTCTTTTCATCCACTGGGCCTATGTTAAATATTGCTTATTAATTGCTGCTGTGTGAGGAGGGGAGGAGGTTAATAGCTGCTGTGGTTGTTACCCTATGGTGGTTGTCCATTATATTGTTTTGGTTTTTATTGTATTTTATGAGTATATTGTATTTATGAGTATTTTATTAATAGTATTCACAATTTTAATATTCGCAAGCTGCCCAGAGAGCCTGTGGGTTATGGGGCAGTATATAAAAGGAATAAATAAAATTAAATGAATGAATGAATTAAATGCATTTTGGCATAAGCTTTTGTAGGCTACAGTGCATTTCATCAGATGTGAGTGACCTGTTGTCCATGAAAGCAAATACTTTCACAGATTAGTCTTTAAGGTGCCACAAGACTCTTTGTTGATTTAACTGGGTAAACGTTTGCTTTTATTAGTATTGATCATTGCAAACATTTAGCTACAGTTCCTGTGATAAACTCATTTATATCAGAAAAGTTAGGCCAGTGGGAGAGGGAGAGTATCTGCTTCTCCTTCTGTGTGGCTTCCTGAGATTTTTGTGGGGCTTGGGATCTTACATTTATTGCAATATTGTTTTGTGGGTCTGAGGGCTAACAAAAACTATTTTTAAAAAGTCCATCTTTGGCTGGAAGGGCAAGATATGCAATTTTAAGTAAACAATATGTGGACTTGCTTGGTTTGAATTAATTTGATTGCTTTGATTCCTATTACCCTCCCCAACCCACTGGGCCGCATTGAATTATGACTTTAATATGATATGATAAAATTTATGATACAATTTTTATTTATGGTAAAAATAGTGTTGTGTTGGCTAGGGAGGGCCTGCCATGATAGAAATGGTTGGTGAGGAAACATCAGGATGCATCTCAAGGTCACGGTGACTTGGCTGTAAGGAGATTTAGTGATCTTACTGCACTGGGAGAGCTGAGCAGAGTAAGGGACAGCTGGGCTAACTCTCTTGTGGTAGAGCAGATGACTGGACCCAAGAAAGCTGGATGGACACTGTGTCCAACCTTTTCCTGTTCCTTCCCAGAGCAACAGAAACAACTTAGATTTGTTTGTTTGTTTATATTTGCTGTATGTTTAAATCACCCAAGAACTGATGCAGAAACGGTCCATGAGTACAGAAGCTGACCGTTAATGTCTCACACACACACACACACACACACCCAGCACAGCCTCCTCCAGGAAGGGACAAGGGCTGCCAAATATGGTTTCAGATCTAATAGAGCCACAACCTTTAGTTTTAGCAGCTAAAGGTTTGCTACATGTTATGACAGAGGAAAACAAAACATTCCATGAAATGCATGAATAATTGCCTTGCTACACAATCATGAACACAGCCCCCTTTCTCAAAAGATTTTGAGGGAACTGGTTTTGAAGGGGAGAAGTCTGGTGTAGCAGAGGCAAGCATCCCTATTCCTCCTCTGTGGCTGGATGCAGCTCCCATCAACTGCTTTTTCTTCACACTCTGTTACTAGATGGGTTCAAATACATTCGACTACACTGAAAATAAAACTTGCATGGCGGACTTCCACAAATTCATGTCCCAACCGTCATGAGGTCTGGATTACCATGTGTTTCATTTCTCATCTCCTTAACTTAGATGAGGAAAAACACTTTTGCTCTTTTGTGGCCATTTGTTGAGTGGAATGTCTGATGCAACCACACACGAAGAACCATACGCAAAAGGCAAGGACCCACTGGCAGTTTTGCATCTCTCCTGGTTGTTCCCTGCCAGAAGAATGTGCTGCTGCTGCAGCAGGAAAGTAGTGCAACCCAGGACAACCCCAGAAATAGCTGAAATACTCATTTCTGGAATGGACTGGTCTGTGAGACCAGTTGTGGTAATCTCTCATGGTACCACCAGTGGTGTTTCTAGAACATGGGCGAATAAAAATGACCAGAGTCTGCTCAGTCTGTTTCTTGTGAGAAAGGAACGTTTTGTCTGTTTTCATACTAGAAAAATTCCTGAACTCCTCCACAATCAGCACTAGGGATCATTAGCATCCCCGTAGTTTTTCAAATCCCTTTACAATTCCAAATTGTTTAAAGCTTTTTGTGACCCAGAAAAGCTATTTCCTCCTCTTTGCCACTTTGTGCAAAGTTTACTAATCCAGTTTTCTGTGACCCAACTGCATATGCAAATGTTTGCAAAGAGCCTGTATTTTCACCTCAGCATGTGATCAGACATAATGGCAACTCTCATGGGCCATAGGTCTTTAGTTGGCTAGTTTTATCTGGTTACAGAAATATCTTTCCCAAAGGTTTTGCTGAGAGTTCCCTCAATAGCTCCATGGCGCTGGCCTCCTTCAAACTGTCAATAAAGTTCTAAGGTCTTACGGCGGGTTCCAGTGTCAAACTTCCAATGCAAGGGAAAGCCTTGCTCCAGTTTCCAGGAACGGTTGATAACGTATGATGAAGATGATTCAACTGTTCACCAATTAGTGTGAATCAAAGGAAGATGCCCAATGAGCCAGCTGCATTCTAAAACTGCACAACATGACATCAGATGTGTACCGTGTTGCTATGCCAAATCATCAAATATTTCTGATGCAAACGTAATATGTGAGCAAGGAAGGAGATGACCCAGCAGCTCAAAACCAGGGCTAGGCTGTGATTGTTCTAAGGGGTCTAGTTCAGGTCAAGGCCTTAGTGTTGGGGGGAGGGGGGAGGGGAGGGGGAGAGAGCGAAGGCCTGGAATGAGCACTTTATACCTGCTGTAGAATAAATATGAGCCAATGATGTAGCTGCTGGGCACCGATTTAAAATAATCTCTGTTTGTGCCATGAGACATGAAGGGTGCAATCTATGCATATTTAGAAAACCCCTCTAAAACTACCAACGTTCCCCGACCAGCTGTGGTGACTGAGTATGGTGACAGTGGCAGGAATTCTTTCCCCGTCTAAGCATGCATCAAATTGTGCCCTAACTGCAGTTTTACAGGACTCTGGATGGCATTTCTCCCTCATGATAACCTTCTCCGCTGTGTGTGACTGCCAGGGCTGACCATGGGGAGCACGTGGGGTTGGGGGGAAATCAAACTGAAGATGTGACCCATTTCAGTTACAGGTCAAGGAAACAAGAATCATTGTCCTTCTTTTCTTATATTAATAACCATGTAGCTACATTCTATCATGCATTTGCAAATGCATAAGCAGATGGTGGGGTATATTACTTCCACACCAAGATACAGAAGACATTGCTTGCTAAAATGTACGTATAGCTTAGAAACTGGGGGGGGGGGGATCATAGTCATGTATGAAGCAAGAGATGTCTCTTCTTAGTTGGACTAGGTTTAGCATAGATCAAATATTGGGTTGAGTCTACTCACATAGCTGGTTCACTTGGGAAGCTGAGACAGGCAGGCCCAGAACTGGTAGGGCTTGTGCTAAGAAAAGAGGAAATGTCATCTTCATGGGCAGCATGATGATAGAAAAGTACACCGACAATGTGGGTTGTGCAACCATTTTATCTGTCCTATTTATGTAGTTGTGAAATGTGGCAATTGTATATTGGCTATTCAGGCAGCCCTAGATATGCTTACAAGGTCTGTGTACTTTGTAGATGTTTCTGGCAATTCGCATATCAGGATCATTGCATTGCTGTACTTGTGCAGTGGTTGTAGCTGTTCCATGTGAATGTTAGTATGCGATTGTACAGACATGCCCATAACTTTCTGAACCTCGAAGATTCTGGAGATCCTATACAGAGTGGAAGAGTGCAGAGGTGAGTGAAGCTTACTGCTGTGCTCCTCCAACTCTACAAAGCATTGAGGCCTTACTTTTGAGCATCTAACTCTCGTGCCTCAAAGGAGGAGGGAAGCAAGCTGAGATGCCACCAGGCTATGCCATATCTTGAAACGCGCCTCCAAGGTTGCTTTAAAAACCTCTGAGAAGCAGCCAGCACAGTTTTGTCCAGCTGTGGCAGGGAGAAGGGTGCAGGGGACCCAGCTCCGAGGTGAAGCCATTTTCTTGACCTCAGAACTGGGAATAGGAAAGGGCATCGGGAATGCTTGCTGACTGCCTAGACCTGGACCCAAGAACCTCGATTTTTTGCAGAGGAATGATTGATGCATTCAGCTAGGACTGGGGATGTTTCTTGACATCCAGCTGTCCAGAATCACATATGAAAACGATGAAACTTGGCTTGGTTTCCAGGATAATTCAGTTCTTTGGAGACATCCCCTTCCCTTCCCTTCCCTTCCCTTCCCTTCCCTTCCCTTCCCTTCCCTTCCCTTTCTGCCTGGTGCTCTTTGTATAAGAAAAAGGCTGGCTATCTAAGCTTTTTATTCCTTGCCTAAGGGCATCCCTGCCAAGTGAGCTGAGCACTCTTGGTATTGGATTGGGCAGAGAAAGATAGAGTGTAGCACTTTTTTCAAACTGCCTGCCAGAGCTACAGGGCAGGGAGGGAAGTCACAGTGATCTTCTTACAGGCTAGCACAGTATTGACAGTTTGATTATATAGGGCAAGTTGTGAAATACTAATGGACAGCCACCCTGAGGCTCACACAGTGCATATGAAACCTTCAAAGTGATTAACGCAATCAGCACAGTAGAGAAGCTCAGTGTAAGGTGCTCTTAACTGCTCCTTCTCTTCTTTCTCTGTTTAATTCTGTTTTATTACAGATACACTCAAAAACAGGAGTAGAGCAAGATCTGCAGGAAGTCATGTGTTCAGTTAGAGCATATGCTGGCTTTGAAAACTAGACTATGTGATATGGTGGTAAGCTACTAAAGAGCTCGAAATCTTG
Source organism: Varanus komodoensis (assembly GCF_004798865.1). Lineage (NCBI taxonomy): Eukaryota > Metazoa > Chordata > Lepidosauria > Squamata > Varanidae > Varanus > Varanus komodoensis. Next base: position 10,688,050 of record NW_025335780.1, read on the forward strand.
CAAGTAAACACAAGAAAGTCTTATTATTTTGGCTACTGGATAGCCACACACTTGTGGAACCATATTCAATCCATATTTATTGGGAGCTATAGCCAACTCTTTTCAGTAGCTCTTACACACAAGAATGTGTCCCCAGAAGTAGGGTTGGGAGAGAAATTTGTTCATTTCATCTATTTATATATTTGTCCCATTTCAATACCTTCCAATAGCTGAAGCTCTCTGAACAGCTAACAACAATTAAAGCTATAAGGGGCAACATAAAATGCACTATAAATGTTTTAATGACTCTATAAAATAAAAGTAAAAGCCAAAGTAAAATCTAGCAGCAATGCAAAGATTCAAAGTATGGCAAAGGATTTAAAACAGCAGAAACTGAATGATGCATATTCCAGAAAAAAAATAAGGTCTTCATCTGGTACTGGGAAGGGAACATGGTATATGCCAGGTGAACCTGTTCGAGAAATTTGTTCCACAAATGGGGCACTAGAGCAAGCAAGACCCTCGTCTTAGTAGCTACTCATCTCACTTCTTTTGGCAGGAGTTCCCGGAGAAGAGCAGTAGGGGATAATTTTTGGGTCTGAGCAGGTGTATATGAAAGAGGGAATTCTTCAGGTATCCTGGACTCAAGCCACTTAGTGCTCTGAATGGTAACATTAGTACTTTGAATTCATTAGGCCTGGACATGGATGGCAGAAAGTGCAGTTGTAAAATACTGTGCTAATGTGATCACAACGAATGGTTCCTATTTTGGACTAGCTGACATTTCCGGCCCAGTTTCAAAGACATAAAATCATTGCAATAATCCAGCCAAGAGGTTACCAGAGCATGGATACTGTAGTTAAAGTATCTCTGTCTACAGAGGGATATATTTTAATGTGTGCTTAGCTAAACTCTCACTGTCAAACTGCTGCATAAACCAAAACTCAGCCTCTAAAACCCTTTGACATTTTCTGAATTTTGGAGTTCTCTATTCAAAAGATTTGCGTTTTAGAAAATAATACTCAAATGTGCTTTATGTTAGGAAAACTGCTTGCAAAAACTGTAGAATGACTGTTAGGCAAACATTCATAAAAGGTCCATGCATTTGACCTTGCTACGTAAATTCATGTTTAGAAAAGTATTTATACATTTTCATGAAAACTTCTTAAAATGTTCTCAAACTTCAGAATGGACTTTCGACTAGAGGAACTTTCAAAGTTCAAAAATGCCAATTGTAAGTGCAGAATGTGTACTTGTGCAAGTGAGTATTTTCACATGTATGCCCTTGTGTAGGTGCAACCACACAATATGTGAAATTGCTAAAATTTCCTGAGAATTGAGGTCTTATTCATGTTCGCATGTTGTAAGACATGTCCCATAATTTGCACACAGGAATGCAATTCTCATTTATCTATAGCCCTGATACCTTCTGCAGCCTAGATATTGATCCAGGTGAAGTGTCTGGAGGGCTTTGTCTGGGATCATACAAGTTCATTCACAACTTTCAACAAACTTTTGGAAAATCTCTTCTGATCTAGTTTCAGACAAACCTCAGTGACATCCCTGTGTAGAAATGAATTGGCACACTTTGCTCTTCACAGGATTACCAGGTTGAACCATGATGTTAACATCTATGAACAGGGCAGCTTCCTTTGTACAAAAAAGAAGCCCACCTATCTTGTTCATGTGGAAGACTCCTTCACAGCATGCATTAGAGCCTTTTGTACAACTTTCCTACACCTCCCTGGATTTCTTCAACATCCACATAATTATAAGAGATGGTTATCTGCAAACCTGGGATTTACAATTGTCCCCAGGGCTCCAAGCCCTGAGACAGAAAAGGCTGTCTGGAAAAATCAGGACAGATGGGCATTCATTGAAAGCTTGGTATTGCCTGCAAGCAGAATTAAGCTGGCTCTGTTTATGCATCCTTTAAGGATGTGGTGGGGGTGGATGTGGGGGAAGAAATGTCTCCAGAGTTCTCATACTATTTAAGCATAAATTCAGCATGCAGGAATGCTGTATTGTATTAACTTGGCTACATGGTAAAATGTCTTAATGTAGTATTGTACTATTTAGGGTGGCTAGGTGTCCTACTTTACAGAAGACAGTCCTCTATTTGAAGTTTTCCTCTAAGGAAGTATCTGGTTCAGGTCTGGTTTAAAGGACAGATTAAATGGGGCCTTAAGGTTGACTTCTTTATTTAGCACCTTGAAAGCAGACAGAGACGTATAAACAGCTCGCAGCCTTACCTACCATGGTGTGATGGCATAATCAGAATCAGAATGTCTAACTTTGCACACATTCAGTTTGGTGTTGTGATTATAGTGCTAAACTGGGTACCTGGGAGATCCAGTTTCTGGTCCCTCCATGGCCATGAAGCTCATTGGATACTTTGGGTCAATCACTCACAGTGAAACCACCTCACAGGGTTGACATTAGGCAGATACAATAGAGTGCAGAAAGACTATGCAAGTCACACTGGCTACCTTGTAAGAGAGAAAACGGTGGGGTATCAATGACAGGTAGATGGACAGATTGATAGCTTCATAGGCAAATACCATCTAAATGGAACACTGGCTTACATTAAACTGACACTTTGATGCTCCCAGCTTGGGGAGATCCCTTTGGCACTCCTCACAATCCCTTTTGGTTTAGCCACCTAATTATCTTGGTTTTATCAGCAAATCTAGACACTTCACTGCACTCTCTTTATTCCAGATCATTTTTTGAATACTTTGAAAACATTGGTCCACTGTTTGACTCGCTCCATCAGGAGAAATTACTATTTATTTCCGCTATCTTCTTTCTATTCTTTAACTATGTTCTGATCCATACATAGTCCCCACCTCTTATTCCTACTAACTTTGTTCTGGAATCTTTGATGAAGGGCTTTGTCAAAAGTCCAAGTGAGTGATGCCCACTAGATCACCCCCCCCTGCCCTTTTTTGACACTTTTAAAGAACTCGGAAAGTTTCTTCTCCCCTTCTCGGATTAGAGATTGCTACTCAGAGCAGAAGTGCGTGGGAGGCAGGAAAGTGCACGACCCTCCTGGAACCATGTAAGATCTCCCCAGACAGGTAAGTCAACTTGAACTAACTTTGCAATGGATGCCTAAGTGACCTACTTCTGCTCTGCCCTGTTCCTGCTGCATGTGTGGCATTTATGCAGGGGCCTCCTGCACTCCTTCACTTTTACTATCAAGCACCATCAAGCCCTTCCAACCCAAGGGGGCACTGATCAGGAGCCTATATCTATATGAAGCTAACAGTTCTTTTGTTTACATCTTTGGTTGCATGCATAGATGTTAAAAATAAAGCTATCTGCAGAATCCAAAACATCAACTGGGAATTTCTAATGATAGAAAATTGCATTGTCTTTGGAAAACGAAGTCATCAACTTCCCTTTTTAGCAAAGGCACACATCTACTTTTGACATCTGCTATGGCAGATTTCAGTCTGGATTCTTTTCAAAACGTAATGACACCTACATGCTGCTCTTTGTGCATACCTGCTCTCTAAAGAGCAGCATGTAGGTGGAAGAGCAGCAGAGGCACAGGCTGGGAGAGAGGCTGAGTGGCCAGGGGACTGGCGAAGGCAAGGCAGGAGCTGGGCATGGGGGCAGAGGGCCAGGAGCAGCGGAGAGGAAGGGGGTGGGGCCAGAGGGGCTAAAGGGGCCAGGAGAGAGCAGGGGGCGGGGCCACCGGCCTGAGGGACTGATAAGGCAGCGCTCAGCCACTGCCACCCTTTTGGCTCTGGCCTCTTGGCAGAGCAGCAGAGCAGCAGAGGCACTGGCTGGGAGAGAGGGCTGAGTGGCCAGGGGACTGGCGAAGGCAAGGGAGGAGCTCGGCAGGGGGGCAGGGGGCCAGGAGCAGCGGAGAGGAAGGGGGCGGGGCCAGAGAGGCTAGAGGGGCCAGGAGGGAGCAGGGGGCGGGGCCACCGGCCTGAGGGACTGATAAGGCCGCGCTCAGCCACTGCCAGCCCTTTTGGCCCTGGCCTCTTGGCATCTCCTTTGTCTGCGTCCCTTAGCTGCGGCCCAGGCTGTTGTGTGTGTGCGCGCGAGTGGGTTTTTGTCTGGGAGAACTGGGCGAGTGAGAGGAACTGCAGGACAGACAAGGCAGGGGACCAAGGCAAGGTTTCGGAAGGGATACCGATGGCAGACCAGGAGATGGCCTTGGCGGGAGTCACGGGTGTTGCTGTCCGCTGCGAGAGCTGCAACATGTCCGCCCTTCTCCCCCAGGAGAGGCAGGGATACACTTGCCCTCGGTGCAAGATGGTGACCCTGCTAGAGGAGGAGGTGAGGTGCCTGAGGGCCGAGAGAGCTCTCCAGGCCCCCCGGGAGCAGCCCCCCTCTGGACAGGGGGTTGAGGGAGAGGCCACGGGAAGAGCAGCCACGGAGACATGGAGGTATGTCACCCACAGGAGGAGGAGGCCAGCACGGCCTCCTCCTTCTCCTGGCACCAATCTGGAGCTGGGAAACAGGTTCTCTCCACTTGGGGAGGCTGGGGCTGATGAGGCTTCGGGGGACCAGCAGGACCCCCAGCCTGGGACGTCAGGCGGCAAGGGGGCCGCTGCGGGAGAGGCGAGGGCCAGGGAATGGCCGCCCAGCAGCACCAGGAAGACATGGTCGTGGGTGATTGTTGTTGGGGACTCCCTGCTGAGGGGCATTGAGGTGGCGGTGGGCCGCCCCAACCAGGAGACAAAGGAGGTTTGCTGCCTGCCGGGCACACGCATCCGGCACGTGAAGGACAGAGTGGAGCGTCTTGTTCGCTCTGGGGGTCACCAGCTGCTCCTGCTGATCCATGTGGGCACAAACGATGTGGCCAGGCAGGGTGCGGTTGGGACCCCCAGGGACTTTGAGGCCTTGGGGAAGAAATTCAGAGAGCTGAAGGCCCAAGTGGCCTTCTCGTCAATCTTACCGGTCAGGGGATTTGGGCCAGGCAGGTACAGGAGAGTCTGAGGTGAGCGACTGGCTTAGTGTGTGGTGCCAGAAGGAACGCTTTGGGTTCCTCGACCACGGCACTCATTTTCTTGCCAATGGACTTCTGGCAAGGGACGGGTTACACCTCACGAGGATGGGGAAGAGGTCCTTTGGAGATGCTCTAACGAGCTTCGTCCGGAAGACTTTAAACTGAGCTGGGGGGGGGGTGTTCAGGCCCCCCAGGAACGTGTCTACACTGGACAAGTGAGGGGGGAGGATCAGGGCTCTGGGAGCAGGGTTTTAGAGATACTGCAGGGACTGACAGGACTCCTACAGAGAAAGGCCAGGTATCAGGATGGGAGGAAGGAGGAGGCTGGGAACTCCAAGGAAAGGAAGCGGTGGGAAGGAGTTGAGGTGCATGTACACCAATGCTAGGACCATGGGTAATAAGCAGGAAGAGCTTGAAGCTCTCCTGGGAATAGGAGGGTATGGGCTGGTGGGAATCACAGAAACTTGGTGGGATGAAAGGCAAGTCTGGAATGTGAACATAGAAGGGTATCACCTTTTTAGAAAGGACAGGAAGGGAAAGAGAGGTGGGGGCATGGCTTTATACGTCAGGGAAGGGATAGGATGCAGTGAGATAGAATGCAGCACAGATGGGGATTCGGTAGAGGCAGTCTGGGTGAAACTTAGGGGTTTTGACAGGGAAAGAGACCTGACAGTGGGGGTATGTTATCCCCCACCAGGTCAACTTAGGACCCTGGATGATGTCCTGACAGGCCAGATTCTAAGGATATCTCGGGGGAGAGACACAGAAATTATGGGAGATTTCAATCTCCCAGATATTACTTGGGAGACACACTCGACAGTAACAGCCAGGTCACGTCACTTCCTAGAAACTCTTGAGGGAGCTTTTTTCACACAGAGGGTCTGAGAGGCGACGAGGAGGGGAAACATGCTTGACTTGGTCTTGACCAATAGGGAGGAGCTGATAGATGAAGTACAGATTAGGGGAGCTCTGGATGCGAATGATCACTCCATCCTTTGCTTTGAGATTAAGGGACTGGGGACATGCAGCAGGTCAAGCACTAGAAGCTGGGACTTCAAGAGGGCCTATTTTGGCCAACTGAAGGCCAGACTGGGGAAAGTCTCCTGGGATAAGTTACTGGAAGGTAAGCGAGTTGAGGAGGGGTGGATAGCACTCAAAAAGGAGATTTTGGAGGTGCAAGCCTTGATGATACTTCTAGTCAGTAAGGTGGGGAGGTGGAGGAGAGTGTCGCCATGGATGCGAAAGGCGGTGGTTAGAGGGATTAGACAAAAGAGGAACCACTGTAGGAAATGGGTACTGGGGAAATAGACAAAAGGGTATACCAGGAGGAGGAGGCCCATTGCAGAAGGATTCTTCTCAAGGCTAAGGCTGATTACGAGCTGAGACTTGCCAAGAATATCAAGAGCAACAAAAAGGGCTTCTTTCAGCATGTAAATAGGAGGAGGAAGGGGAGACAAATGGTGGGACCACTAAATAAGGAGGAAGGAGATCCAGCGACTGATATGAGGGAACAGGCACAGAGGCTAAATGAGTATTTTGACTCTGTGTTCTCCCCAAAGCAGGACGGGGGATATCCACATAGGAGATTAGATGAGGCTGGGAACTTAGGGGCACAGATTAGAGTCACCCCCCCTTGAAGTCGAGGGTCTCCTCAGGGCATTGGACATTACAAAGGCGCCAGGCCCAGACAGGTTACACCGGAGAGTACTTAGAGAGTTGGCAGGGGTTCTCTCACGCCCGCTGGCCTCCATTTTTGAGGCCTCGTGGAGAACGGGTGAAGTTCCAGAGGACTGGAGGGTGGCATCAGTGGTCCCAATTTTCAAAAAGGGTAGTAGAAAGGACATGGGAAATTACAGACCAGTTAGCCTTACGACCATTGTAGGAAAAACAATGGAAAGGCTCATAATAGAGAGAGATCTAGTGATGCTAGATAGGGCAGGGAGACTGACAGCCATACAACACGGCTTCTGCAAAAACAGGTCCTGCCAGACAAACCTTGTGGAATTCTATGACAAGGTTTCGAGATGGCTAGATGGAGGGGATGCAGTGGATGTGGTATACCTGGATTTCAGCAAGGCCTTTGACAAAGTGCCCCATGATATCCTGTTGGAGAAACTGAGGAGATTTGGGATACACCAAAGCACTGGCCGGTGGATTAGGGCATAGTTGACTGACCGAAAGCAGATGGTAACCATTAGCGGGGAATCATCGGGATGGCGCCAAGTGACAAGCGGGGTCCCCCAGGGATCTGTCCTGGGACCAATCCTGTTTAATCTTTTCATTAACGACATGGAAGAAGGGGTGAACAGTCTTCTGATCAAATTCACAGACGACACTAAAACTGGAGCAGTGGCCACAACTGAGGAGCAGGTACTCCAGATCCAAAAGGATCTAGACAGACTATGGAAGTGGGCAGGAGACAACAGGATGGCATTCAATGTGGATAAGTGCAAGGTCTTGCACTTGGGGCATAGGAATAGCTGTCATAAGTACAGGTTAGGTGACAAGTGGCTGGAGAGCAGCACTTGTGAAAGGGACCTTGGGGTACTGGTTGACTGCAGGCTAAACCTGAGTCAGCAGTGTGATGCGGTGGTCAAGAGGGCGAACGCCACCCTTGGTTGCATAGCCAGAAGTGTGGCTTCTAGATCAAGAGAGGTATTACTACCACTCTACACGACTCTAGTGCGCCCGCAACAGGAGTATTGTTTTCAGTTTTGGGCCCCTCATTACAGAAAGAATATAGCCAGGTTGGAGTCAGTGCCGCGTAGGGGCACAAGGTTTGTGGCCGGTTTGCAGGGGATGCCATATGAGGCGAGACTGAGGGAACTGGGTCTCTTCAGCCTGGAGAAGAGGAGACTCAGAGGGGATATGTTGGCGACATACAGGTATGTGAGGGGATGTCACATGGAGATGGGTAGAGACCTGTTCTCCCCTGCAGAGGAAGGCAGAACGCGCTCCAATGGAGCAAAGCTCAGGGAGCCAAGGTTCCATTTGGATGCCAGGAAGCACTTCCTGACAGTTAGGACCCTGAGGGTGTGGAATGGGCTTCCACGAGAGGTCGTTGAGGCCCCATCGGTGCAGGTGTTCAAGGATAGGCTGGACGTCCACATGGTGGGCATGTCGTGAGCAGAGCTGGCTGGTGCCGGAGGTCAGACTACATGGCCCGGGAGGCCCCTTCTGACTCACTCTGTTTTCTATGTTTCTAAAGCATCCAGTTTTCCAAACAGTGGCTTGTGTCTTAAAATGTACAGAATACATTATTCCTCAGCATGCGTCAGACACCCTTTAACTAATCTACCTGTGCATTCTATGATCACTTGAAGTGAGAAACTGTTACAGGGCAGATCTGAATTAGATTTGATAACTTATTGCCTTAACCTCTGCCGAGTCAGAGAGATAACAATTCACAGTCAACCTACAGAATTAATGAGAGTCCCTGGGAGACTTCAAGTATGACATCCATCAATTACAGGGGAGTTAGAAAGCCTTTCAAAAAGTGTAAGAGTCCTTGCCACTAATTTTAATCTTGGCAATACGTTCGGCATTAGTAGGATCGAGAATTTTATGTGATGAAAAATTGAGTATGAAAGAACTAGAAAAGACAGTTAGAAGTGAATTCTGTACAGTAAAGGCAAAACAATATGTGCAAAATGATGAAGGTCTGACAAACAGTTGGATATTTGCCAGAAGGAAAATCGAAGATGGCCAGCACTAAACAGTAGTTTCATCACTATGGATGTTTGGGAAGGGAGTTGTCCCAATAGATGGAAGTAGGGAACTGACTTGATAGGGGGAAATGCTGTGCAACCCTGAATTCAGCTAAGAGTGTTACTTGGATGGAGACTAAGGTGCTCCTTCATTGACCATATATGCCTGTTCACCAGCTTGGGCTCATACCCATTGTCTGGTGACTTACCTGTAATATCACTCAAAAGTACTGGCAATGGTATTTCATGTATCCTAGAATATCTCACACACAGACAAGCAATCACAGGGGAAGGGAATGGACAACAAGAGTGCTCTTGAATCCAAAACCAAAGCTAGTTGTATACAAAGGTCCTCTTGTTTGTTTGCTTGTTCATTTCCTTGCTTTTGTTCTGTCCCACTGGGGCTTGGGAAGTCATTGCCAGTCTTTTCTAGGCAAGCCAAATCAGATAAATTCAAATCAGTCAGCATTCTGTGTAGTCAGGTCAAAGTCAGCAAAAGTAGCTCCAGTCAAAAGAAAGTAGGTTAATTTGCCTTAAGTGGCAGTAAGGGAACGCAGTACCACAGAGGGCCCTAAGTAAGTGGCTGGCTGGATTCTCCTCCTCAAGGTAGCTGTGGTGGTGGTTGGGGGGGGGGGGAATATTCTCTCAGTGGAGGTCTGAAACCAATTTAAGTATTATGAAGTTGTCAAGTGCGGTGCAAGAGCTGGTCCTCGCTGGTGCTGGTTTTTAAAGGGCCATTGCCTAATTTTGTCTCTGATGGCTCCTGCCAGTGTGGATGAAATGGGACCAGTGTCATCAAATGAAGACTGGGAAGGTGTGCTTCCAAAGGTGTCTCTCCAATTAAGAGATGGGGTGGGATGGCATTGAGAGATGGGGTAGCATTGCATGAGATGCAATGAATCTGGTTTGTATTGATTTAAAGAGAGAGAGAGAGAGAAAGAGAGAGAGAGTCATACCAAAAGGTGCCTGCACAATTGAATTGAGAGTTGAAACAACAATAAGCAATTCACTGGGAATTAGCAGTAAATGGATTGCTACGGTTTCATGCACAGAATATGTAAAATATTTTAAAGTGTTGAACAGCAGTTCTGTCAGCTAAGGTTCGTGTATCAGTAACTACTCAAAACACAAGCAATACTGTACAGAATAGAGAAATAAAACAAACAAACACAAACCGAACCCTCAAGGGAAAGTCAGTGGACAAATGCCTCTTACATAGTATTACAGGACAGTACATTAATTTTCTCCTAATTGAGATGGGGTTAGTATTCACATTCATTAGTTGTGATCACTTTTTGATACCCCTACAAGACAGTGAAGTACTGTCTCATTTAAATAAAAAGTAATATTTTTATGTTTAATTATTCTTCTTAAAAAAAATTATAGGGTGTTTTCACCTATTAAAGTCGCACTAAAAATGTGAATGAGGGAAAAACAATACGGTATTTTCAAACATATGTAGATAGAAAGAGCCAGGAATGGCATGGTGGTATTATGTGGTAAATTCAAGCTTGGTGCTCTGTAATGTGTGAAAGGCCTTTATATGCTGCATTAATTTCCTGATTAATATATTCTCTCCTGTTGTAATAGTCTCCTATATCCACAGTCCCTTGTATGATTTTCTGTTGCACGGGTATCTTCTCTACAAGGCCTTGACAAGATTTAGTTGTGCTTTAAGCTTCAAAGCATTGCATTGCACTAGTAAGCACTATTCCCTTCACTGGAGTCTGTAATGGTAGAGAGTACTCAGGAATAAGTTGTAAGGTAGAGGGGAAATCATTAAAAGCCTAGTAAAGAAATTGTAGCAGACAGAAATCCCTTCAGAGATGACCACCAAATTAAAATAACTGTATAATGAGTTACAAGATGAAGGCTGTGATCCTGAGCCTGCTTCCTTGAGTGAAAATCCTACAGGGATAAAAGAAAATTACTTCCAAAGGAAGTTAAAAAGACTCCAAAATATTATAGTGTGAATGATAATGAATTCTTAATGAACTCAAAATAAGTTTTATTTTTCCTTTTTCCTGGAGTTAAAACATTTACTTTATACCAACAAGGGATGTGGGAGAATTTCATTTGGTCAGTATTTTTAGATGAACCAACCTAATTTGCACTTCCAGAAATTATATGCAGATTGAAATATAGTTATCTTTTGGACTGTGCTTTTCTCGACTCAAACATTACATGCAAACATGTGCATATTACAGAAAATAGACTATAAAGCAAACATGAATTTCTGTAGACTAATGCAGAACTTTGAAAACCTGATAGAAATTGGATAGAAAATTGGACAGAAATGGCATGAATATATGCAAAGCAGGCACACACTGGAAATGAGCTCATTTATCTATCCCCAACAGCACCATCTTCTGCTAACATAGGCTATGTCAAGATTTGTGTTATGGTTATCTGACACTCCACCCTAAGCAATCCTACTGGCCTTATCTAAGCTTCTTTGGATGCCTGCAGAATTCCTTCAGTGCTTTCTCTGAAAAGGAACATCTTCACATTCATACTGAATTTCACTTCTGGTGACAGTTTAAAGAGAATTGCTATCTGCATTGTTGCTGTTGCTGCAGCTTCTATGCGCAGACCCTCACCATGGTAAGGAGTAGTTCTTATGTTACAGAAAATGTTTCCTCAAGTGCCAGACTGCAAAACTGCAACACTGAGGTCATATGGAAACAGTTGGGGATATAATGAGTTGCTATAGCATGATCACCCCACTACCAGAAAACAACATCCATAGTTTTTATAGAATTATAGAATAGTAGAGTTGGAAGGAGCCAGAGGAAGGAACTCAGTGCAGATCTCTAAGTTAAACCATCCCTCTCAGATGGCTGTCCAGATGCCTCTTGAATGCCTCTAGTGTGGGGGAGCCCACAAGCTCCCAGGGTAATTGGTTCCATTGTTGCACTGCTGTAACAGTTGAGAAGTACTTGATGTTCAGCTGGAACCTGGCTTCCTGTAGCTTGAGCCTGATATTCCATGTCCTGCACTCTGGGATGGTCAAGAAGAGATCCTGGCCTTCCTCTTCCTGACAGCCTTTCAAGTACTTGAAGAGTGCTATCATATCTCCCCAGTCTTCTCTTCTTGAGGCTAAACAAGCCTGGTTCTTCCCATCTCTCCTCAAAGAGCTTTGTTTTCAGCCCCTGGATCATCCTTGTCACCCTCCTCTGAACCCTTTCCCACTTGTCTGCATCTTTCCTCAACTGTGGTACCCAGAACTGGACACAGTACTCTAAATGGAGTCTAACCAGTGCTGAGTAAAGGGTTCACCTCATGGCATTTGGAAGTGATACTTCTATTAATGCGGCCTAAAATAGCACTTGCCCTTCTTGCAGCCACATCACACTGTTGACTCAAGTTCAGGTTGTGATATACAACAATTCCAAGATCCCTCTCACTTTGCAGTATTGTTGAGCCATGAGTTCTGCATCTTGTAAGAATGCATTTGGTTTCTTTTTCTTAGGTGGAGGACTTGGCACTTGAGTCTATTGAATTCCATTTTGTTGTTTTCAGTCCAGCATTCCAACCTACCAAGATCATTTTGAGTCTTCTTTCTGTCTTCCAGGGAATTAGCTATCCCACCCAGTTTTGTGTCATCTGCAGATCTGCTAATCGTTCTCTGCACTTCCTCATCCAACTCATTAATAGAAATGTTGAAGAGCACTGGGCCCAGAACTGATCCCTACATTGCCCCACTCGTTACCAACCTCCAGTATGAGAAGGTGCCATGGATGAGCTCACTTTGAGTGCAGTTCTGTAGCCAGCTGTGGATCCACCTGATCATTGTTCCGTCTAGCCTACTTTTAGCTAGTTTGCTAATCAGGACATCATGAGTTTCCTTGCCAAAAACTTTGCTGAAATTAAGATACATTGTGCCTGCTGCATTACCACAGTCCACAAGGGAGGTTACCCAATCAAAAATTGAAATCAGACAAAAAAATTCTGCATAATATTGAAGTTCTTACCTATGGGAAATGTCCATGAATGAGCAACTGTATTGGATGACCCAAACCCATATATGTTCAGTTAATTTTGTATTAGAACTTGAGATTTATTAAATCCTCAGAAAGTCAAAGAGAACATAAGGCAATCTGTATCAGAAGAACCGAGGTCAAAGGCAGAGAAGAGCTGTTCACACACAGCTCTCTTTTCCTATAGAGCTACGCTCTGAAAAAGGCTCCTTTTCATAGGATTTAGTACAGAAGAGTTCTAAGTTGTTTTCAATTTGTTTGTGGTAAAAGTATTTCCATGGAGGCCATAGGAGTCAGGGTAGGAAGATACTGAGTAATGGAGTCAAGCTTCCTTCAGAGTCTTCTTCTGCAGAGTTTGCTCCTGCTTACGTTTCAGAAGACACGCCGAAACTCACATGTGGCACACTGCTAATGCATGTCTTGTTTTTGCTTTATTTTGGAGCAGACATCAGGGGTGTTGAAGAGATTGCAGGCTCCACTAGCAGTGGCAGGTGTGCATGCACCTGTAAGGCCTTTGCCTCCTTTCCATTCATTTCTCTTCCTCCACCAGACACTGGCTGCCTCTGGGCCTCAACAGCATTTTGCACATACATCCTGGAAAGGATGGCACTCTGTTGTGTTTTATTATAAAAGCAAAGACCACAAATCAGATCTGGGGAGAAAAAAGTTGGATAGCAGCACAGAAATGCAATGATTCAGAAAAGTTGTCTAACTGTTCCATACAAAAGTGGAATGAACAGAATATGACAAATCCAGAGAAACGGATGAGTTTGGAACAGTCACAAAGTGAATTATGTGCACATGTGCATAAAGGTGTAAAGCATCACTCACAAACCTTTCTTTGCAGCATAATTCCATACACATCTCCTTGGAAGAAAATCCCATGGAGTTCAGCTCAGTTGGGCTACTTCCAAGAAAGTGGGTTCAGGATCACAGCTTTAGTGTCTAGGAGCAGAACTGTTCTAGGAGCCTAGAAACTGCTGCCAGTCTTGCAGGATGGAAGTCATAGTGAGCAGCAGGTGACTCTTTTGAGGGCACATCCTGGGGAAGGTAGAGCTTTGTCCCAAGCTTTGGTATCTAAAGGGCTTCAGGAGATGGTTACAATTTAAATTTTCCAAGATTAGGAATAATTGTAACTCATTCAGTTCCACAAACTGATTCACTCTTCCTTCTAAAGGATTAGATCAAGGACCATGCAAATAGATGCCCCCCTTTTCACAGCACTATGGCAAGAAATAAGCAATGGGTGTTTCACCCAACTAAGCTGTCTTGCAATAACTGCAAAAATGACCTCATAATCAGATACAACTGACCCTTGAATTGAAGTACAATTACAATCCTGTTCTTTTATTTTATTCTATGAACTCCAGCAGCTCTGCAAGTATCTCATTCTTTTCTTTCTTCATTGTCTTCTCATTTAAACTGAAAGATGTCACCCTCCTTAGTCCAGCTCATTATATCCTCAGCAATTACAGCCAATCTCTTTGACAAATGTTGAGCAACTTCAATTTAAATTTAACATATTTGAAGATATTAAAAGATTAGGGTGAAAAGAACTCATGAGTTCCAAAAGTACATTGTCATAAGCCAAGGACTGTTCAGTTTTTCAATGACAGAATAATTGGGGAGAAAGTAATTCTGTGCTGAATGGGGAATTCTTCTAGTCTTGCATGGCAGGGAGCAAAAGAACATAAGATGAGCCCAGCAGGATCAGATTAAAGGTCATCATCCTGCTTCCAACAGGGACCAATAAGATACCTCAAGAAAGATAGTAATAGTCCTTCCTTGTTCTTTGACCACAAGATCATAATAGTCCTTCCTTGTTCTTTGCTGTTTTCTGATCATAACATGCCTGAGAATCTAGTGATCATAAAAAGATATCCTGCCTAATAGCTGTAACAGGCTATTTCCTATGAATTATTGAACCCTTTCCTGAAGCCAAAGCTGTGATGCTGGTCACATCTTGTGGCCACAAATTCCACGCATCACATAGAATGCCATCAATTGAGATGGAGTGCATCTATTTCACCCTCCAATCAAACTGACTGGGTGACTTCCAGAATTCTCCATGGGGGTGAGAAATGAATCTCTGTGCTTTCTCATCATATTAGTCATAATTTGATGTGCACAGGCTTGGGTGTGAAAAATGCCATAAAGATAACTGTTAATGTGGGTGGGGAGCTCATATCCCGCCAGATGTTGTTGGAATCCAGCCAGTGTGGTCAGTCAGAAAGAGCTGTAGTCCAAAGACATCTAGAAACAAAGGCCACAATACCAAGCTGAAGCACTGCATGCTGCAGTGATTTGTTACAGTCCGGGGCCCACATCTCCAAGGATGGGGAGCTTCCTTGGGCCTTTTAGAAAACTGAGGGGCTGTTTCTTCGCAATGCAAGGAGCATTCAGCACCAACACGGCTGCCTGTCCCACACCTATTTGCAGTCTCCACCACAGGAAACAAAACTAAATGCGCCCTTTTTACCAAGGCTATGACCATGCTTATGCAAAAGTAAAGAAAATTGGCATGCATGAAAATTGGCATGCCATGGGAATGTTTGGTTTGCACCTTTTACTCACAATTAACAGTAATTAGTACCTAAGCAGGAAAGATGGTCAGTGTGGCTGCCTGCTTCTCCATCTGCCACAGTGGAGGAAAATCTGTAGCAAAAAGGGTGGTTTGGTTTTCAGCAGCATGGAGCAAATTCTGGATTATTTTTGTCATCCTTCTCAACTCCTTAACTGGCTCTTGCAGGGCCATGTGGTACACCCAACCAATTTCATTTTCTGTGCAGCAAGTAATTGCTAGCCAACCGCCCTTTCTGCTTCCTATTTAATTCCTTTTTGTAGGGAAGGATCGGGGCTGTCTTGATTAGCTGCACTCAATAAGGAGTTTCACAGGAATCCTGCAACAAGCCTTCTCCATGTTTCTGCAGAAGGGAAGGTTGCTTCTGCAAAGGAGTGCCGGACACGGAGGAGTTCTGCTCAAGTCAGCAGCAGCAGCAGGAGCTGGCAATGCAGTGCTAATAAAGCAAACACCATGCAGCCAGCAAGGGAGATTTAATCATCTCTCCCCACTCTGTTTCTCTCCCTTTTTGCAGGGCAGTGCATTGTCACCCCTGCACTTTTAATAAAACCATGACTATCTGGAGTGCCACAGGGGAGAGCCACAAGTTCCCAAACCCTGCTATAATGTATGGATTTGTATAATTTTACCCTGCAGATATTTGTATAGTGACGTGCAGTTCTGGGCAGAGGATTTAATTCATGTTGCTGCTGTCTTTGAAAGCAGTCGAGTTTTGGAGAGCTACTCTCATTTACAGGTATAATTTCATTATGTATAATGTTATAATAATAATAACAACAACAACAACAACAACAACAACAACAACATAGCCTACACAACTTGCACACCAAAACTGTAGTGAGATGGCTAGGTTCCAGCCATAGTTCTTAAGTCAATCTTCTCCCATCCCCACAGCCCACCTTTCAAGTTGTTTGAGTATTAAAGGTGAAGGAAGACTTTTCATTTCAAGAAGAGTCACGGCGTGTTCTGCATCACTGGTGCATCGCCTGGCTTTGTTGTGACAATGTACATGACAAAAATACATAGCAGGAGGTTGAATGCTGAATCAGCCGCAGGTCTGATCATTCTGTTCCTGAGCTGGGCAGGCTAACTTTGGGTTGTTCGCATGCTTGAAAGATAAAAAAGGAGCAAAACTGTCTCTGCCGCTCTCACATTTATGGGTACCTATGTAGCTTTTCAGTCTCCTGAAATGCCAAGGTAACCTGCTTCACTCTAGAGTGGCCAGTTATGAATTGCCAACAAAAGAAGACACACATCACCCTCAAGAGGAGAAAAAGGAGAAACTGGTTTTCCTAGAATTTCCATATGCTTATTTATATGCATATATGTATATTTGGAAATATTATAATGCAAGTTGCAATACAATACAATATACCATAATGCCATAATGTGGAGGACTGTGACTGTGAGTTTGCTCACTCTGCTCACTATTCTGCTGGCAGCCCTTTGCTTTACACCAGATTTGGACTGGAGTGAGATATGTAGACATTGTAAAATCTTTGCAAATGCATTTGTAGACATTTCTGCAAATTCATATTCTCTCAAGGAAGTAAATCCTCCCCACATTTGCACATTTCTGAAAAAGTGCTAATTTCCATGCCCTAGGCCAGTGCTGGCGAACCTATGTCATGTTTGCCACAGCGGACACGCAGACCCCTCTCTGTCGGCACACAAGCCAAGTCGCCCCAGCATCGCCCCAGCAGCCAAGCATCGGATAACAGCGCACATAGGGGCCGTGCGCATGCTCGGAAAGGAGTGGTGGTGCCAAGCGATGACATCATGAGCTGCGACTCATTAGCTGAGACTTGTCCAAGCTTTCACATGGCTGGTGAGTGCACTGCCAAATGTATATGTATATGCTTGCTTGGACTGGCTGTGAGTTATTTTCTCAACTAAAACCTCAGTGTTCAGGTTTTATTGCAGTGTGGGCACTTTGCGATAAATACGTGGGTTTTGGGTTGCAGTTTGGGCACTCGGTCACTAAAAGGTTCACCATCACTGCCCTAGGCTATAGAGGAAATGAACCTCTCATTTTCATAACATGGTAACTAAAGAAGTAAGTCTACAAATCCACAGAACTCTCGCAACTCAGTAAAGCCCAAACATGTCTGAAACTGTGGGTTGGATACTTAGAAATTTAAACTCATATGAGTGTGTTGTGTATTAAAATAGAGAATGTAAGCTGCCCTGGGTTTTGCACAAGAGGAGAAAGTTGGAATATAAATACAATGTGGTGAAGACCATGATGACGACAACAATGACAATGTAAGCTTCTTAGGTTTCTTTCCAGAGCAAAAAGATAAGCAATAACTGTAATAGAACAACTACAGCAACAATAACAGGAGCAAAAACAATAGGAATAGCCATTTGGGTGCCTCTTCAAGTAGAGGACTGTCCTCTGCAAAACATAACACATGGCCACCCTTCTTCTCTTTGTCTCTAACAGAAGAATGGACCAGCAGTTACTACTGGATAATATGACAGCTTTCAAGAAAGCTCATTCTGTTTCATATGTCTGTCCTATCTTCTCTGCATGCTCTACATTTTGCTTTAAATTTTTCTGTCCCTGCTCTACTATTTCATAGACTTCTCTCTCTCTCTCTCTCTCTCTCTCTCTCGCCAGTGAGAGAAATGTGGGAACTTCCTTCTCACTTTCCAAGATTTACAATTTAAAACTCAGAATGCTCTCCTTTCAAAAAGTATTTAACAATGATTTAAACTTGTACCCTGGTTTAAAGAAACTATGAGCCAAATTTTAAGCCTTTATCTCTGTAAGAGTGAGAAAATGGCCTCCTAAATGAAAAGGGAATGTTTCACATACTGACAGTTTCTGTCACATTCTTAGCAACATATAGCCTGAGAGGAACCACCATGGAACACAGTTAATATCTAAATTAACATGCATAAAATTGTGCTGTTACGTATAAGGAGAAAAATGTAGCTAGTGGTAGAACACCCACCTTGCATGCAAAAGACCACTGACTTAATCCTTGTCATTTCTAGGAAGGGCAAATTCTGCATCAAGCTCAGGAGAACGGCTCCAAGGCTCTGTCAACAGCATTGTGCTTGATGAACCAGTGGCTTGACTGAATAGACAGCATTCCCTATGTACTCATGGAGAGTCTACAGTAGTGGCAAAGAGTCTGTTCTGTACTGCCTTCTAGCTCAAACGGTGCCAGTTCATTTGTTTGTTTGGTGCTGTCAAGTCATCTCCAACTTATGTCGATCCCATGCATGAATCCCACCCACCCCCTAATGTCCTGTTCTTGACAGCTCTGCTTTCTTTATGGAGTCAGTTCAACTCACATTTGATCTTTCCTTTCTTCCGCTGCTTTTGACTTGCCCTAGCATTATGGTGAGTTTGCCCTCACGTGATGTGTCCAAAGTTCCATTGCTTTTGCTTCCAGGGAAATTCTGCCTTGACTTTATCTAGGTTCTACTTGTTCATCTTTCTGACAGTCCAGGGTATCCATCAAGCTTTCTTCCAGCACCATGCCTTGAACCCATCATTTTTCTTCCTGTCTGCTTTCATTACTGTCCAGCTGTTACTCCCACACATAATGATTGTGCAGACATTTGTGTGGAAGTTCTTGGTCTTGTTCTCCAATGAAAGGTCCTTACACTACATGATTTTTTCTAGTTCCTTCATTTGCTGCCCTTCCACCCTCAGTCTTCTAATTGCTTGGCTGCAGTCTCCCTTCAAACTGATGACTGAACCAAGGTACACAAAACCTTTTCCAATTTCAATTTCTTCATTGTTGAGCTTAAAGTAGTGTAATTCCTGTAGTTGTGACTTTGGTTTTCTAATGTTCAGAGGCAGTCCTGATTTTGCACTTTCTTCTTTCAGTTCCATCAGGAGTCTTTCCAATTCATTGCTACTTTATACTAGTAATATAGTATCATCTGCATATCTTAAATTATTGATGTGTCTTCTCCTAATTTTCACTTCTTATTTTTTTCTGATCCTAATCTAGCTTTCCTTTTCATATACTCTGTGTACAGATGGAGCGCATAGACAAATTACATCCTTGTCTCACACTTTTGCCTCTAGGAAACCATTCTATTTTTCCATATCTTGTCCTAACAGTCACTTCTTGTCCACAATACAGGTTAGTCAATCAAGTGTTGAGGCAGATCCAGTTCTTTCAGGATCATCCATAGCTTCTTTTGTTCCACACAAAGGCTTTGCTGTAGTCTACAAAGTGTGTAATGATCTTCTGAAATTCTTTGCTGTATTCCAATAGCCAGGATATACCTGTAATATGATCCTGAATGCCTCTTCCTTTTGAGAATCCACCTTGAAGACTGAATATTTTTCACTCCGTACAATTCTTTGTTGCAAAACACTTTGCAATTCTTGGTTGGGTGGCACTAGATCTGCATGGCAAATTAGTGCAATGGTCCTATAGCTGCTTCACCACCTAACATTTCATTTCTTAGGGAGTGGAATGTATATGGAATGGTTCAAGTCTATGAGTCAGTATTTTGTTTTTCTGCATTTGTTGACATATTCTTGTTAGCATTTGGACCAATTTTGTTTCTGCAATAGTTCTATCGAACCTGATCTACTCAGGTACTTTATTCCTTCCAAATGTTTTCAGAATAGCTTTCACTTCACTTCTAGTACTGCAAGTTTTTCCTCATAGGATTTATCTTCAAAGGAATCTATTATCCTTTTATCTCTTCTTTCTACTTCATTCAAGTAGTGCTTCTACTTAATATTTATTTTATCAAATAGTATTCTCTCTTCTTGGTCTTTCAATATTCCAAATCTAGGTTTGAATTTTCCTCGAATTTCTTGGGTCTTCTGCAAGAAGTCCCTCTCCCTCTTTTGCTGCTCTCTTCTATTTCTTTGCGCTGGTCATTGCAATAGTTCTTTTTGTTTCTATGGAATAGTCAGTGAACAGCGTACTTGGGATTTTGACCCTATTTCTGTCACCTTTGCTTTTCACCTGTCTTTGAATTATGAGTGTGTCTTTTGCCATCTATCTAGACTTTTTCCTCTTCCTTTTGCTAATAAGGAGCTGTGTTTTAGTGCTGTTCCATAATAATGTCTTTTGTTTCAATCCGCAGTTTTTCTGACTCAAGCTCAATTGGGTTTGGTAATGGCAGTTTGTTCTATATGTGGGCTTTAAGTTCCTCTGAAGTGTTATTTAAGATGCATTTGAGCACTATGCTTTTATTAGTGATATTTTTCAACTTTACACTATTTTGGATATAAATAGTTCTCGGTCACTACCATAATCTGGTTCTTTTGACAGCAAGAACTTCTTGACAGCTTCTCCATCTCCTGCTTCCAATTATGTAGCCTATTTGATTTCTATATTTGGCCATCTGGTGATTTCCAGGTGTACAGTCTCCTGATCAGTTGCCTGAAATATGGGTTTTCTATAAATACATTGCTGGCTTTAGAGAATCCTGAGAGTCATTCTCTTGTGTGTGCATCCACCCCCAAATGTGTATGGTTCTTTCATGTACTCTTTCCATGGTGCAGATGAACAACTTCATGTTTACTTGGAATTGCAAGGAACACAGAATAGCAAGGAAGACAGGAAAGATTTCACTCACTAACTTCCATACCATCATGCCTAATGTTAGTGAATGGGAAACCTCCTTTTTTTTTTTTTTTCTCAGAATACCAAGAGATCTTCGCATTTGATGGAGAAACTCTATCAACTGATTCCAGTAGTTGGGAGAAGGAAAGTATAGATTTCACAGTGTAAACAAAGGGACAACCTATTCAACTGCTTTGAATTTTTCCAGTTGTTCCTTTGCATATGATGTCATTTTTTGTATAAATTGTGACAGATTGATAGCAATTTAGTGTTCATATTGTTTGTAGATTGTTTCATGTATATGAAATGTGTGTAGAGCGAAAAGAGGAGAGGAGAGGAGAAATATAGCAGGTTTTATAAAAGAAATGTGACAACAATAATCCAGACTAAAAATAATTCATGATCCATCAAATGCCTCATTCACTAAACCCTAATTGCAAGGACAGAGATACATTTTGCAAAAGCAGGGTTGTCATTTGAGTTCTCATCCTGCATTCATAAAGCAGTGCTATCAATCAAAATTAACAAGTCGAAGTTCAGTGCTATTACAGGCAACAAATATTGACATTGTGGTTACGGTGAGACTGAAAAGGTCTTCATATAACACTACGTCAATATTTATGTAATTAGGTCAATACATGCGTGATTCAGAGAGTAAGCTTTACTACACAGGAACAGACACATTATAGAGAAGCTCAGCTCTACTGATCTGACATTGATTTTACAGCTGTTCTCTTTTTCCTTCTTTTTCTTGTGCTTAGTTAACATACAGGGGTGAATAAGCTTGCTTGTGTGCACAACTACACATCTGTACATGAGTATAGCATAGACTATAGCATATTGTGGGATACAATATGATTTGGGATATTATGCCTTCTTATTCAATTTGTATAAGCTTAGTATTGCTGCTAACGACCTGCTTTTCAATTATGGAAGCTGAAATATCTCAGTCATTTGCAGGAAATCCAGAAAGTGTTACTTAACAGTAGCAATGTTGTATGTTTTTTCTACCTCTGGCAATATCTGTCATTTGTGTTGCCTTTTTCTGCAACTTTTCCAACTCTACAATATTCATCTGGAGATGTGGTAACCAGAACTGTACACTGTTTTCCAACACGGTCACACCATAGTTTTATATAATGATATCATGGGGTTGGCAACTGTATTTTCCATTTTTCTCATAATGATTCCCAGCAATAACTCTGCCTTGCTTCATTTTCCTCCAGGGGCCATCTCGGCCCCAAGATCTCTTTCTTGATCATTTACCAAGAGGTCCAATTATTTCACCAGTGTCATCACTTTCTTATACTGCACCTCATTTGCCATTTTCACGCTAATTGTCCCAGCTTAGAGAGGTCATTTTGGAATTCTTTGTAATCTCTTTATGTTTTAACCAACTTAAATAATGTAACAATATCAATAGATCTGTCTCCCACACTGTGTGATCCTAATTCCATATAATTTATGAGCAACTTAAGCAGCAATATAATACAGGAACTCACTGCTGATATCCCTCCATTGTGAGAATTCACCATTAAACCTACTTTCTCCTTTTGTTCTCTAACCCATTAATGATGGGCAAGAAAACCTCTTTTTTTAATGACTGCCAAATTTGCTCAGGACTCTGGCGAGGGACTGACACAAACCCTGCCTACCAGATCAGACCTGCCCACATGTTTATTGACCTTCCCAAAGTACTGTGAAATGTTCATGAGACATGATTTATCTCTGCAGAGGACATACTGATTCTTTCTGCAGCAGGGCTTGTTCTTCTATACACCCTTAAATTTTATTTTTAATAGTGTTTTCCAGCAATTTACCCAGTGTAGACCCTAAGCTAACTCACCTTTAATTTCCTGGATCCTGCCCAGCTGGATCCTTGATTTTAATAGCATTATAGTGGCCATTTTCCAGTCTCCTAATCCAGAGGCTAATCTTAGGAGCATATTTTTGTTAGCAGATCAGCAATTTCACATCTGAGCTTTGCAAGAATTTAGGATAGATATTATTTGGGCCTGCGATTTATTAAATTCCAATTTCCCAATAAGATTTGGCACTTCACTTTTTTCATCACTTTTGTTTCAGTTCCTCAAAGTCTCTTTCTAAAAGCATTAGATCTGTCCTATATCTATATCTTCTATAATGAAGACAGAAGAAAACAAGTCTTCCTTTGCCTCCATTGTCATGCAATGGTCCAACTGCCTCACTAAGTCAGCAGTCTTCCAGATGCTTTTTATAAGATTTCCAGGCAGATGTAGCAGGCAAAGCAGCTCACTCCCAGCATTTATGAACAGTAGTTGGATCATCTGTGCATTTTCCCAGTCCACTCGCACTACCCTGAGTATATATTTTGAAATATATGTTGTATATGTTCAAGTCAGGACAAAACAATTCAACATTCTAACACAGAGGACTGTAAGGAATCATGCTAGTGACATAAGACAAGGAGATAAGCATAAACAATAGCCACAAAAGACTGCTTATAGTTGCCCTCCCACAACAACCAACTTCTTCATGAAAAAGTTGTTCAGGGCTTTTGTGATGCGTGTTCTTCAGAAAATGATTTCTCATTCACATCTGTTTCAAGGACAATCTTACAATAATTAACAGTCATCACGTAAAATCTCAGCAGAACAACCAAGCAATGATGGCAAATCTGGAGATGGTATGCATGACACTTAATGACAGATAATGCCACTCAATTCTTACTTGGAGGAACAATACACAAGTATACAAAGCTGAAGGACAATGGAAATATGTAATTACTGAAAGTCTCTGCCTTACTATGAGTCTGGCTTACCTATGTATGGACAACTGAGGGCACCAATAGGGAAAATAGATCTGTGGCTTCCTAGTGGCAATTTTCTTTAAAAGATCTCATGTGTGTGATCACAAATCTATAGTGTTTTCCCTTGTGCAAGAGCTAGTACATCGCAACAGTTCAAAGGTCCAAGGTTCCATTTATTATGATCACAAGCCAGCAACATTAATAAATACAAATTAAAACAAACTAACAGAATGTACATTATATCTTTTCTCAGGAATACAGCGTTTTTCCCCTACTTTGCTTTGTGGTCATGACAAATTTGGCCATCCTTCCAATAATATAAATAGGTGCATCCCTTAAACAAATTGATACCTAAGTGGAAGGACTGCTACCATATAGATCTGTTACCAGTGGAATAATTAATTCCTCTCTTCATTTCTGTAAAAATTACAATATAGAAAAATATGTTTGATTCTACCTCTCCAGCACCACGTAAACATAACTATTCATTGACTGAAGTCTTACTAAATCATCCTTTTAATAGGGCCAACGGTAGCACATTAAAGCAGACCTGAATAAATTCTTTTCTGTGTTATAGAATAGTTAACATATACAGATATGGGCAGATTTGGGGGCAATGATTCCTATATTATGAGAGTTGTTACAATTAGAGTAGAATAATATTAATTAGAGTAGAATAGAGTAGGCTTGGGTCCTGGCTACCTGAAGGAGCGCTTACATCCATATATGCCCGCCTGCCCCCTGAGATCAGCGGGAGAGGCCCTTCTCCGGGAACCTTCCGTGAAGGAAATTACGAGGATAGGTACTCGGAGGAGGGCTTTCTCTGCGGTGGCACCCAATCTATGGAATGCGCTCCCTAGAGAGGTCCTCCTGGCGCTATCGTTATTTGTTTTTCGGCGCCAGGCAAAGACCTTTTTATTCAAGCATCATTTTAATTGTCAATGTTATTTTTATTTTAAAGTTTTTTGGCCAGGGTGACTTATTTTATACAGTTATGTGTATTTTATATTGTTATTTATGTATTTTAATTTATTTATTTGTAAGCTGCCCCAAGACTATGGCGAATGGGGCAGCCTAGAAATTTTCTAAATAAATAAATAAAGCAGAACAAGATTTGTTGGCAGCAACTCCCAAATGGAGGCTGCAAATCCAATCAAGTAGTCCTTGAACAATAAGAACTTGGGGCTTCTCAAGGCCATAATTGCAGAGATGCTCAGCCTATGTAACTTCTTTTCCATCCCTTAATCTTACAGGCAGCATGTGTATCTGTAAGCAACAGAGAAAGGTAGCTACCAGGAGCTGCTAAATATACAAATGTAGCCACCGTTTAAAGGCTTATCCTGAACTGATGGAATATATAATTACAGATAGATGACTGCATACCCAGCATAGGAAGAAATGCCCAATAACTTCCTAAGAAAAATAAACTTTACTCTTTTCATTTGGAAATGAAATCCCACAATCTCTCAGTAAGTTGGCCAACATATTTGCTTTATAGATTTGAATTGCTAAGGGAATATATTGGTCATGCTGGGTTAAAAAAAGGATCTCAAAATCAGTTCCTGGCTAAGAGTAGCAGGTTTGATTGCCTCTCTATATTGTTCGAATTCAGAGTCCAAGGCCTTGCATCTGTATCCCTAGATATTTGATAAAGGAGACTTATTCAATGATGTTGCCATTTAAAATCCATTTAAATTGTGTTCTAGCTGTAGAAAACTTTTGACTTACTATACTTAATAATCAGGCTGCTCTTAGAGCAGTGGATATCAGATGCAGATACAGAATGATTTAGCTTAACTCTGGAAAATGACAGCAATACCAGATACAAAAAAGAGGTATTTTGGTGTTGCACAATCTAGGAGCATGAGAATCACCATAACAGTGAACAGAAGCTAGATAATTTCAAAATAAATTCAGAAGGAAAGGGACCAAGATACAAACCTGTCTGACATCCCTTGAAATGGAATTGAATCTCTACTGCCCTCATATAACTTGGCTTGAAGTCTGGTTATACAAACAGCTAATGGGGACCAGTAAATGTTGATCCATGGAACTTTTATGTAGGTTTGACCATGACAATTCCCTGGAAACCAGACTGAAAGCTGTTTTGAGATCAATAAAGGCAGTAAAGAACTTAACACCAAGAACTGGGGAGCATTTCCCTGCCAAATGAACTAATATACAGCAATAGTCTAAGTCTGAACAATAAACATTAAGTCCAATCTGTTCCTCACCTATTATACTATTATGCTCCATTTAAGTTAAAAGCTTCCATTTTAAATACTTCATGTAAAGTTTCCCAATAACTGAAAGAAGTCTGATAGGGTGATAATTAGCTAGATTAGTCATATCCCCTTTCTAAAGTTAGGAACTATAATCACCTTATTCCACATAGTGGGAGTCCACTTCCAGGTTTGCTAATATAAGAAAACAAAGTGGACAGTAGAGGAGTCCCCCATTCTGGATTGGGAAGAATAGAATTTGAGCCAGGAGCTTTATCAGCCTTGAATTCAAAAATATGAACAGTAATTTTACCAGGGTAACTGATTCATATTCTGAAATATTGGAAGAGGGGAGAAAAAGTAATGAGGATCTTAAAGTGGCCCTAACCAGTGCACGGAAACTGGTTTGGGAGTGGGAATCCCTTGCATTTCCTCAGTGCTTCTCCCTAGGCCCCAGCTGGCTTTCTTTCTTCCCTAAGTCCTCCTCACTCCACACACATCTGGCAGGAAGCAAGTTCAAGTGAGCCTGTGAGGCCGGTTGGTGCACATGCTGCCCGCAACTTCTTGTGCAAAAAGAGTTCTGCTCCTGCATATGTGGCTTGCGAACCTTGTGTATTTTGCATACTTCACGCAAAGAATTACTTACTTCATGGACTTTGCACAAAAAAGCTACCAGCATTCCAAAACGTTTGTGAATTTGGCCCCAGCTCAGCTCACTTCTTGGCCAGGGCAGGAAGGCAGCCTGGTGAGTGCAAGAGAGATGGATTCTGACCTGATCTTGACCAATTGATTAGTTGAATTTATATGCTGCACCCTGAGCCAAAAACATACTCTGGGTGGCTTACAATCAAAGGCAGAACAATCATATTAGTTAAAATACAATTCAGGTTAAAGCAATCAAATAAAATAATAACACTAGACAAGAAAATTATAAACAAACAATAATACAATAATTTTAAAAGACCAATTTATAAAAGTGATCTGGTTGTGTAATTCATAAAAGGCAACAGCAAAATCAAGACCTGTTATTAAAACTGAGTTAATCACCAAAATAACTCTGAAACAAGAATGCTTTCTGTTGGCAATGAAAAGATAGATGAGATGTCTCCTAGCAAATTTCAGTAGGAAGTGAATTTCAAGGGTGGTGTGCCATCACAGAGAAGGCTCTCTTTCTAGTCACTGCCACCTCATTTCTTTATGGGGAAGAACACGCCTGTGATGATGACCTTTGTGATCAGGCATTCAGAGGTAAGCATTCCCTCAGATAACCTGGCCCCAAGCTGTTGGGAGTTTTGTATGTTAATTTCAGCACTTTGAATTGGGATGGATGGCAACCGGTGGCCAATGCAGTTTGTGAAGGACCGGCATGATAGGTTCACAAAAGTCAGTCCTTGTCAATAGCTGCACAGCCCTGTTCCTAACTAGTTGCAGTGTCTGGACCATTTTGGAAGGCAGCCCCACATAGAGTCCATTACAGTAATAATAACAGCAGCAAGGCTCCACTCATCCAAGTAGGGATGCAGCTGAACAACCAGTCTGGACTGGTAGAAAGCATTCCTGGCAACTAGGTCCACCAGGGATACAAGTGATGGCTCGAGGTCCAGCAGCACTCCCAGGCTGCAAACCTTGTCCATGCGGGGATTGCAACTCCATCTAGGCTGAAAACTTTCCAGTTGGATGGACGGATTGCCCACTAACAACACTTGCACCTTATCTGAACTGAGTTTTGGTTTATTGGCCTGCATCCAGTTCATTACCAAATCCAGGCACTAGTGAAGAATGGCCACTTCCTCGCACGGATTAGATGAAACTGAGAGGTAGAGCTTAGTGTCATCAGCATAGTTATAACAGTTCAGCCCAGACATCCAGGTGACCTTTCCCACGGTTTCATGTAGATGTTAAAGAGCACGGGGGACAGAATAGAACCCTGCACAACTCCATGGCACAAGGGCCATAGCAAGGAGCTACAGTCTCCAGGACCATTTATTATTTATTTATTATTTATTAAAACATTTCTATGCCACCCCATTCGCCGAAGCCTCAGGGCGGCTCACAACATAAAGTGTAAAGTCTATGTCCTTCTTTTGAGTCTCTTTAGCACAGTCTCAAGAAGAAAATGTCTGGGTTGCTGAAATCAATCCAACCAATGCAAAAATGCTCACAAAAGAAATCCTTTGTTGAACTGGTGTTGCACAAACCTGTTGCTTGCCTAGGCTAAAGAGAAATGTGCTTTCTTCTGGACAATGAGAACTGTTTTACACAATTTCTTATTACAGAGATGATACTCTCCCACATAGATACAAAATGCACCAACCCATTGTTAACACAAACAAACATTTAGATGAACATATGAGTGCTTATGTTCATGGAAAGAAGTTTTGAGAACTTGCCATTTTAGCTGCCCACATCCTGGGGCTAGCAAATGGGCTCAGTCCCCAACAAACATTAGGCTACTGTAAGGGAAAAAAAATTTTTTTTAGCACCATCAATAACAACAGTAACAACAATATCACTATCATTATCATTAATATTTGGCAACATTGCAAAAGGAAAAAAGGGAACAAAACTTTGTTGAACTCAAAAGGGAAAAGTAGCCTCATAGATTTGAAAAGAAATTCTTCCCACTGCATGCACGTGCGCACACACATACACAGCCCGAGTTTCATCCATTCCCTCCCAATCATTCAGTTGTAACATAGCAATGACAAGATGGTATACTCAGAATTCAGAACTTATACACAGACACACATATATAAGATCCATGTTGCATAGAAAAATGGAAGTTATTGGAGAGGGAAAAACTCTTGGATGGCTGACACCAATCACAGGCTCACAACATTGCTTTTTGGAAGGATTCCTTTCCAAAAAAAAAAAAAAAAAAAACCCCTAGCAACTCATTGAGAGTGCTTAAGGGTCTTTGTTTTAACCCAAACCTTCCCAGGCAGGATTTTTCCTGAGGCAAGACAAGCTTTGAACACTCAAAGAACCTCAAATGCCTTGCCTCAGTTACACAACTTTATTTATTTATTTGATTGTAAGACACCAAGATTTCTTTTGAGAGTTTTCTAGAGACTCAATACTTTCTTTTGAGAACTAGTGCAAGCCCGCCTGGAGACAGTCAGGTAGACAGTCAGTGGCACTCCCAGTCAGGACAAAGTGGTTGGACCATCCCAAAGGGGTAGAAGCTAACCTTCAATTACCAGATTACCATCTTCCTGTCCTTCCATCATTGAGAAAACCATGTCCAGAGTGTGACATTTAATATGCATTGGGCCAATGACATATTGAGACAGTCCCATGGTTATCACGGCTGCTATGAAGTCCTGAGCTGCTCCTTCACTTCCGTATCTTGTAGAAAAATGACTTTCCCACTCATTGTTAGAAATGCAACATGCAGGATGTTCTCGGCACTGTCATTATACGTGGCCAGAATAATTTACTATCCTTCACTTATGTAGCACATAATAGTAAATTCCATTTCTTTCTCTCTCTTTAACTCTTTCCTTTCATGGCTTTTGATTTCAGTTGTAACATATCTCTGGTAGGCATTTGTCTCCTTTATCCCAATACTCAAAATAAACCTGGATAATTGTATTCTTAAGCAACCTATATTCACGGTCAAACCAGCTTTTGTTTCTACAGTATTTATCTCCAGTCAGAGGACTATCTATCTCTAGAATCTTCTGTATGCTAATGATTAATATCTCATAAAGGTACAGTTTCTCTTCCTCATAGAAGCTAAGATGATATGATATCATTGCAAACCAACAGAAGATTATATGCAGGGGACAACTTTGCCCTGTATACTTTTTGTCAGCTAAGTCCACTTCACACATGGGACCAAAGAAAAGTCTAATAACGAGGAGCCAACAGGTAGGTAGATCTTGAATGAAGGTTCAAATAATGTCACCAATTGATAGGGAACACTATCTGTATGGTTATCAACATAAAAACCTTAATTGTCCTTCTGAATGGCTGAAAGACATGGACTTAATCAATGACACTGTTCCCTAGTGTTGAACTGAAGGTGAACTCACCCAACACATCACCTGGGGTACTTGCTATGTTGACATGCAAAAAATGCTTGGCACACACCAGCAAAGTTTTTGTGATATCCTTAGAATGTCAATGGCCAGTTCCTTGAAGAGAATTGGGTTCTGCTCATGCATTATCATCAGGCCCTAGCTGAGCATTAAAGTCACCAGCCATTAGGACTCATCCTTGTGGAAATTTTTCCTCAGTACAAGTGGTACAATGTGCTAACTCTTCCCAGTGAGCATTGCTGGAAAGGTTTGAGGAACATAAATTTGAAATGATAAACTTGAAAATGTTTATTTGGGTCTATTGTTGCCATTGCAGTTGCTTTTTTTCTTTTGAGTGAACAGTCCAGAGAAATTTGGAATATAGCTGTTAATGATATATTAACCCGTGATATTAAAATGAAAAGGCTAAATAATTAAGAATGATTTAAATGATATTTGTGGGCCATCTATTGAGTACCTGCTAATAAAAGGGAAAGGATTTGAACCTCCACAAAATTCAGTGCAATTTTGGAAGGGGGACGGAGCATATATCCAATAGTCCCAGTTGTTGGATGCACAGTTTTGTTATTTTAATGGTATGTTTTTCTTTTAGTTGCACTGTATTTTGGTTAACTTTTAATAAAAATGAAATATTTTAAAAAGAGCAACTACTTCTATATTAAGAGATGCTATGCCTCTGCACAGCGGTAGGGATATATGAGGACTCTGATCCTGGGGTGGAATCCATTGGATTCCTTGAGCCCAGGATCTTCCCTGAACACTTTGTTGTGGCATGGCTCTCATCTGGAATTGCACTCAATGTAAATGTGCACAAACAGTGTCCCTCTGCAGGGGCCTTTCTACTGGATGTGACAGGAGGAGGTTGCTAGTTGCACAGCCTTTATTCCACAAGCATGTGGGCTTCCTCTTGGCTTGGCTCACTTTCTAAGATAGGACTGAGCACAAGAGGAAGGTCATGATGCTAGAGGGGTGGATCCTGCAGAGGTTTGTTCCAGTACTACATAGCAGCCCAGGTGTAGGTCCTCATCTCTTTGGAGGTTTGATTGCTGCCAAAGTTAGCAATGCATCAGTTGAACACTGAGTCTCATGTATCAAAACAAGACCAAAGTATTTAATGTATTTCATAAGGGCTCTTCAAAAAGTTTCTGCACTTTTTAACACTCTGTTTATTAAGAATTTAAAATATAAATCACATCATCTTTCTACATAGTCACCTTCCTTTGCGATTCATTTTTCCCAGCGTCATACCAACTTTTTAATGCCATCAGCAAAAAAATATATAAATATATTTATAAAATATAAAGGTGCAGAATTTTTTGAATACCTTTCATAATTTAACCCTTATCTGCCTCCCACCATCCCACTATATTCCATGAAAGAATTCTATTCTATTCTATTCTATTCTATTCTATTCTATTCTAGCTTTCTCCTCTCATGCCTCAAACTTTCTGCACTACCCAAACATAATCTGATCAGGGTTGGTGGTCTAAGGCAACCCAGGAAGCAACAGACTTGGGATGCATGCTGGTCGACAGCTTTATAGGGCCAGATGAAACCCCCTGGTGTCACCTGCTGAGTAAAGTTGCTGGAGAATTCCTTCCTAGCCACCTTTAGCAGGAATACATGGAAGAAAAGCAAAAGGCAGACAAGATGCTTTCTCTTCTCCATCTCTAAGCTGCAGTCCTCGGTTTGCTATCATTGGCACCTAATAAGTATCTTTTTTTCTCAGTATATATGCATGCTGAACCCACAGCACAACACCACGGCTCAGTTTGTCTTCCCATCTCATTTTGTTGTCCTTAATTAAGTATATTTTGGAGGAAACAAAATGTGCAGCTGTTACTCCCAGTGGGGAAAGATCTTAGAAACACAGACATTAGCTGTTTTAACAGAGTACATATTTGGAGGGGGTTGTCAGGGACAGCACCTATGGATCAAAATTCTCTCTGATGTTTGCATGACTCCCCAAGGAGCACACCTGCTAGGATCCTCACATCTCTGCAGTCAACCAGTTGTAAAATTGAACTATGTATTAATGTGTAAAAATGGATTCTTCTAATTCAACTGAGCAATAATTAACTCATCACAC
This sequence comes from Varanus komodoensis, assembly GCF_004798865.1. Lineage (NCBI taxonomy): Eukaryota > Metazoa > Chordata > Lepidosauria > Squamata > Varanidae > Varanus > Varanus komodoensis. The sequence goes on from NW_025335780.1 coordinate 10,719,963, forward strand.
TTTCTCTCCTTTCAAATGCTATGCAAGATGTCATAATAATGGAACATGCAATCCAATGTGGAACAGCAATTCTTAAATCATTTGGTTATTCATAAAGAACCTTCCTGCTGAATGTTTATTGCTCATTTTAAGCTGTCTGCCACTCATTGGCCTAAGTCAAAATTGGAGAGATTAGGCTTTTCTTATCAATTGACCTTTATTACCCCAAGATGTTTGGAATGCTAGTTTACCAGATCTTGTTGCTCCAGGGAAATAGGTTGCATACCAGCAAATATCAGAGACCAGCCCTATGCTGGGAATGAAAGGGGCAATTATTCTTGGTGCACATTCCAATTTCAAGCAGATTCAGACTGGTCAGATGAGAAGGCGTTCTGGGAACCAAAATTCTCAGATTTTGAAATGGAAGAAGTGGAGGTGCTCACCTCAAGGGCATCTCTCCCAGGTGCTCAGGTGGATATTGAGAATAGTCAGGATTTTCAATTGCAGAGAGGGGGTCCTTCAGCTAGTCAAACCTGGTGCCACTCTGGCTGCCATGATGCAACATCAGGAGAGATGGGCCAAACTACTAGAGGGGCAGCAGTCAGAGAAGAGGCTTGCCCATCTCCAAAAGGGCCCAGGGGGACTCAAAAGGATGGTTCTCGAAAGCAATTGCTAGATCGGGTTTGATGAATTGCTCTGTGCATTATCTCATTCTTTTTGGTTACGCTTACTGGAAGTGCATTGGAGAATAGAGAGCTTTTGACAAAACCGTCTATTGCTTTGGAAGTGTGAAGGGGAAAACCTAGCTCACAAGAAACTGGTACCTTCCAGATGTTTTTGACTTCACAGACAAGCTGGTCAATGGTCAGAAATGGTCTGGAGGGCAGCAAGGTGGAGGGCACCTAGCTAGGCAATGCTGCCAGAAATTACAGGATTGTTACTGAGAGTTATAGATGTGCTATCTGTAGAAGGCAAGGACAGATGTGTGAATAAAGAATGAAAAGCTTCCCAAACTGTATGACCCACTGATAGGCATTAAAGACTGTGGTGCTTCCATCTCTTGTAGGTATTTTATTCTGAATATTTTCATTATTTTATACTGGTCATATGTCCAGGTGAAGTGTATATTTTGCAGGAAGCCCTGCACACAGCCAGACTCTGTATTTCTACAGGATCCCTGGTGCTACAGACTGACCTCCAGTGCCTGTGTTGGCTCAGTTTTGTATCCACTGCAACATGGTCTCCATGCGTAGGACTTTATTTTCCCATATATACATGGATGGCATCCTTGAAGTTATGGTAGTGAACATTAAAACATGTGTTGAGAGTTACACTGTGGGTGGGGGTCTTAAACCTGCATTATCCCCTCTTCAACTCATTCTCATTTTTGTTATCTCAAGGTAATCCATTTGGGCTGCTGGGTACTGGGGTGGACACTGTCTCCAAACTTTAACCTGGTTCCCTTCTGTTATCTGGTGTGATACCAGTAACATGTTTGAGTAGTACTCTGGGGATGATGGGAGGCTCTTTCTGAGCTATGAGGGCTTGGACCGGTAGGAATTGTAGTCAAGCAGTATCTGGAGGTCCACAAGCACTGCCATAGTGGTAAATGTTGAATTGAAGATGCTCATCGTCATTTATTTATTTAGGAAGCTGCTATGCCTCCCCATTCGCCGAAGCCTCGGGGCGGCTCACAACAATAAATGAATAATAACAATATAAAAACAATATAATTTGAGATGACCTGGCCAAAGATGTAAAATAAATAAATAATATTAGCAATTAAAATGACGTTTAAATATAAAGGTCTTCACCTGGCGCTGAAAAACAAATGACGGCGGCGCCAGGCGGACCTCTCTGGGGAGCGCATTCCATAGATTGGGCGCCACCGCAGAGAAAGCCCTCCTCCGGGTACTTTGCCTCCTGATGTCTTTCAAAGAGGGCTCCCGGAGAAGGGCCTCTCCCGCTGATCTCAAGGGGCGGGCGGGCATCATCATGGCAGGCTCGAAAGCCACAACCACAAAAACGGTTATATCCGCTAGCCCCAGGATACTTTTATTACAATAGGGAGCAATGTATTGCTGTTGGGAAAAGTGCTTTCCTGTCACCATCCAGCAGTGTACCTCAGATCAGAGGGAACAGGGAAGTCTGCAAGGGGTATGACAGATGCCATCAGGGTCATCAGGATGAATGGGCAGAGTAAAATATGACCCTTAATTTTCTCATTATCCCCACCCTCCACCCCTTTTTTAAAGCAGAACATCCAATATGACTTCAGCATACAGCGCAATTCAGCATCCATCTCTGGGAAATGAACTGAGGAATTTAGCAAGTGAAAAAATGTGACTGGAGCTTGTTTTGTTAATAAAGAACGAATGAAGTAGCTAATCCTAAGAGCTTTGAGAACTGTAAACATACAACAATAACAAATCAAGAATCTGTTCTGGGGAGGCTTTAGGGATTTGGCCAGAAGGTGCCAAATTCAAGGAAAAAATCAATTACTTTGTGATGTGTTTATGTTTCATCATCTAATTAAATATAAGTGTATTTTATAAAGCTTTACGTTTGTCCTTCATTCACTAGAGCTGCTTATGGTACAATGTTGCAGGATGGAAAAGACAGATGGAAAATAAAGAATGGAGATGAGAACTGTAATTGATTTTGGGCATACAGTATCATTCTTCGCTTATGTAGCTTGTGTTCCATGCATCATTTCTTTAGGGATTACAAGAATGTCTCGTTGAAGAGCAGAGTAAACTAAGGGGGGAAAAGACCTGGCATAGGATCTGGCATCCTTGTAATCGTAAACCTGGCCCAGGAGAGTACTGCAGGGACCAGTGCTCCGAGGTGTGTGGGCTTTCCCCCATCTTGCTTCAATTATGGCATGCCATCTGGAATTCTGGACAAGGGTATCTACATCCATCTCCTCACCCTTTACGGATACAGAAAAAGGCAAGGAAAATACCACTGTATTCTCACTCTGCACTCTCAGGCATGAATTGCCAGACTCTTAGGAGCCACAAGTCAACATGAAAACAACTTAAGTTGTACAGTGCAGCCCAGGCTTTCTCTGCCCAGGACCCTCAACATTTGTTGGACTACAGCTTCCATCATTCCCAGCCAGCATAGCTATGGACCATTATGCCTGGAGTGCACCAGGTCAAGCAAGACTGCCTTCCATTCCATGTCTGTCTTTCCTGAGACATTTGGCATTCCTTATTTATGGCTTTCCATTGGGCAGATTTAATGGCACCCAACTTGAAGCATGATCCATATATTTTTAAAGGGGAAAAAGTCCAACAGGAGTTCCCTGGATCATGCAGCAGGTGGTGTGGGAGAGTTTCTGTTCAAGGTACTGGCCATGGGCTTCGAGTCTTCCCCAGGGTCTAATTTACCTTCCATGCTAAGATATGCATGAAGCCTCTACGAAAGAAGTCTGGTGCTGTTACAGCCACAGGTCCTACATTCTGTTAGGACCAATGTGACAGGCACTGCACTGGGCTGCCTTTGAAAACTTCAGCTGTCCCACAATGCTGCAGCTGGACTGTCATCATGGGCTGGTTACAGGGACCATGTGACTCCCTTGTTACAGCAACTTTCCAGGTTACTGGCTTGCCCCCGGACTGTGGGATTCCCTCCCAGGGGAGGCTGGGTTCACTGCCTGCCTGTACAGATTTCCTTTTTATTCATGTCATGAGGTTTTCAATATTGTTTGCCACCTTGAAAGAGTTGCACCCTTAAAGACAGTCCAAAAACAATGTTTAGTAAATAAATAAATGACATAAAATATGCTCCTCCCTTTCTATATATTAATTTTGCCTCTGGATCGACCCAACTGCAACTTCTTTCCTTTCACAAGATGAAAAAACTGCTGTACAATTTTACTGAAACTGCCTAATCTTCTGCTGCCTTTCTCCTTGGGTCAAACTTTCAACAATTAACTATTAAATTACAAACTGGTTATATATTTAAAACTCTCTTTTCCGGAAAAGCTCATCTCTGTTGTTCTCCAGAGGGCACTCAGCCATGTAGACTAAACAATCGAAAGTGACACATCCATAAGGATGGGAAAGAAATTCATTTTGTTTTGATTTTAATGTAAACTTATCTAATTTCTCACTGTCTGACTGGTATGCAAACCCAAATTCAATATTCAAAGAAGAACTGTGTTTGTACTTCTCTGAATGTTGCAATAAAATCCTCAGATTGAATGCTTACAAAAAAATAGTAGGTAAAATTGCACAAAAATATATCTGTATTATTTTATTTATTATTTATTCGATTTCTTTGAAGGCCACCTATTAGCATCACACTTTCTGGTCAGCCATTACATTAAAATTACCACTAAGAAACATAAATAAAATAGTACAATTAAAATCATAATAAATAAACAAGATAAAATAGCCTAATCAAGTAACAGATAAAACTTAATATATTAAAACTGGTGCAAATTAATAAAAAATAATCTAAATGCTGTTATGTCTGTGCCAGAAGAGAAAAGTTGCTGTCAAGTGTCAAAAGTTCAGCAAAGTAGACACCTGACGAATCTCTGTGGGTAAAGCAGTCCAAAATTTGTCCAAATTCTCATTGGAGAAAGGCATACACTAAAATGCACACATTTCATCCCACCCAGAGGATCCCTCAAGCAGGATGGCTGGAAGACCTCCTCCTTCCCAAGCTCCTCTGCAGCTGGTACATGCAGGCAGACCACCTCTGGTCAAGGAGGTAGCACAACATTAGCAAGGCTAGTAGCCAATGAGAGCCTCCCATTTAGATCTATCCAATCCCCTTTTAAAGCTATCCAGATTGGGGGCCATCACCACTTCCCTTGGCAGTGAATGCCATAATTTAACTATATGCTTTAGGATGTACTTCCTTTTACCTTACCTCAACCTCCCACAAATTTGAGTATTTGAGAATTATGGGAAAGGAAGAAAAATGTCTCCCTCTCTCCTTTCTCCACACCATGCACCTCTATCATCTCACTCGCCTTTTTTCTAAGCTGAACAGTCCCAGTTGTCCTAGCTGCTCCTCAAAGGGGACTTTCTCCAGTCCTCTTGTCATTTTTGCTGCCCTTCTCAGTACTTTTTCCAAATGAATAAGGTACTTTTTCAGGTAAGGCAACCAGGCAGAACAAAATATTCCAAGTGTGGTTGCACCAATGACTTGTATAAGAGAAGTAAGATTTTGACAGCTCTTCTTTCCTGTTCCTAATTATGCCTAGCATGGGGTTTGCCTTCTTCACAGCAGCTGAGCAGTGGGGTGACTTTTCATCACGTTGTCCACCACTACCCAAGATCCCTGTCCTTGCTCCATCATCACTAGTTCAGATCCCGTCAGCATATGCTTGAAGTTGGGAATGTTTTTGCCTCAACGTACAATTCTTTCCCCCTGCTAATCTCGATATTGCTTTGTCCAGACGATGGAGAATGTCTTTGATTCTGGTAGCTTCTTACCAGAATTTAACTGAAATGGAATTCACAGCCAGACTTGTATAGAGACATTTGTCCCTCCCAACCACACATAGTAAGAGAAGAATGTTGCCTAATTCTTGTTGTTTAATGTTATTTTACTGCTTGTTGGGTTGAATGTGTAATAAGATGAATTCCACTCTGAACTTTGAAAGGCAAAACAAACAAACAAACAAAATCTTGTGCTACAATCTACATGGCAGCTGTATTCAATATTTTAAAAAGAAGTTACAGATTTATCACAGTTCTTATTGGATTCAGCCCCCAACACACACAAACTACTTTTTTAATTAAAAAAGAGGTACAAGTAAACAGATCACATTTGATTAGTTTCCTACTTGATGATCTGCTGAGAATCCTCTTAGCTTCACCTCTTAGTTATTTTTTTTTAAAGAAGTGTTTAATTGGATTATTATCACATTAACCGTGCTGCTGCTTTGATGAATTCCTGCATCTTGAGATCTGTTAAGAGTACCTGTTGAGTTCTTTGCTGAACATCTTCTTAAATTAATAGGAGGCAGTTATGTAAAAGGCCCACAATTAATATGCATAAAGTAAACACAATCTGCAAAACAGAAGCATTCAGCACCCTCAAATGTCCTTGAAGTATCCCACCAACATTCACACTACTTTGCTTTTCTGTGGCTTTTGTACATTTAAGAGGAGACAAGACAAAACAAAACGGTTTTTTTTTTTAACTGTGTTTGCCTCATTAGGTTTGGGATCCTAGGGATTATGAAAGCAGAATGATGACATCAGAGCATCATGTATCCAATCAGATAGGGTAACATGGTGATGTCACCGAGAGCAAATGAAAACTTCCAATTACTCTCATTCTGAAAAAAATGAGGACACAGGTAGGCTGAGTACCAAGGCAAATTGGCCAATATCCCGTACAAAGCTGGAGGTTCCCTCGTGACAGTGTTGGTGCCTGCACAGACATTGAAAGCCCATGCTGAGTCTTTCCCATTGGCAATTAACGGTGATTACAATTATTCAGGCTGCATCATGACCTTGACCATATTTAAAGCTTTCTTGGTAACGGTTCCCACAATAGGATTTATGGCCCTTGCTATGGACAGCAAAGGCTCAAAAAGCCCAAGTCATTTACAAACACATTTTTTCTTCAAACATGCTATGGGCTTTAAGATCATCCAAGGAGGAGCTGCACTTACTAAATGGCACCCAAGGAGGCTTAGGAATGCAGTCGACGTTGACTAACAATAAAATGACATAACATTACAATAAAAAACTAACAACAGCATTAAAATAAATATACTAATTTAAAATAGGCAGCACCAAATCCAAAAGTCCCACACAATTTTTTGAATTCTCTTTGCCTGCAGGCTGAGGGACAGCAAGGAGCAACACAATATACCAGTTACTAGACCTGCTAGAATCTTAAAACCAACAGGAGAAACAAAGGGCTTAAAAATAGTACAGAAGGAGCAAGGGCAACTGCATGGTATGAAAATGGGTGGACTTCTTGGAAAGTTCAAGGCGGGGGGAGGGATCCAAAGGTGAAGTAACTTTTCCTTTATTGCGATCTGTCCAAGCACAGGGAAAGGGAGCATCCTTTGAAGGGCGTAACAATGGACTCCAACTAAGAGTTCAGGGCTTGGGATGTGGACATTTGTGTGGCGAGAAGGAGAGGCATACAGGGGAAGAAAAAGGCTTCAGGGAGGCTCAAGGGAAAAGCACAAATTCAGATGAACATTGGTGTTCTGATGTTCTAGACAGGTGGGGCAAGGGACTCATGAAAGTGGGTTCCCATGAGAGGGTGATGTCCAGGTGTACTACTACAATACTACTATGTTTCTATTTGTTCTGCAATACTTCTTGGAAAGGAAATTTGATTGGATGGTAGAGTGAGGCTCTGATTAGATTCGGACCATAGACAGATCTGGCACCGATTGATCTCAGCAGTACCAATGCCACCTGAAGAGCAGGTGGGAGCACTCCCTGATTCAAGTCAACAGAAAATCTTGGCAGCCAACCCTCAAACTTGATTTGCCTCAAGGAGACTCTGGATCCAAGACACCCATGAGGTGTTGCACAAAACTTTTCTGGCAGCAGCTCCATCACAGCACACCCCGCAAAATCTGCTGTCATCACATTGCAAGGTGGGTTACCTTCCACTCCACCTCCTTGGCTGCCACTTGTATATGTGCACTTGCTTTTAGTGGAAGTTACTGGGACAAAGGAATGAGGCAGGGCTGCTTCTTTAGGAGGCCGCCACAAAGGTTGGTAATGCGCAGCCACATGAATCCCTGACAAATATTTTCACAAACTCAGTTTGTATGTCACAGGCCATCACACAGACACAAATTACAGGTAGTACAAAATAGTCTGCACATATTCCTTTTCCTCAATTTACCAGGACCAAATATGAACTCCTGTAACAAACCCATTGAATGACATAGACCCGCGTGTGTTTCTTATGCCTTTGCATACTTGATAAGCATGGAGGCAGATGTTGACTGCACTATATTAGTCCGCACCCCATTATTAATGGAACAATCTTGCTTTAATCTCTTATTCAAAGGCTTGGCAAATTATACAACCATTTTTTCTTCATTGTGATTTTAGACTGATATTTTACAATGCGTGTCCTGAAGTACATTTGAGGAAGAAGAGGAATATCATTTTATTATTTTTGGTTCGATAGCTATGTTTCAAGAAAAAGATATAATACTAAAGTAGCATTTCACTGCTTCTGAATAACAACATCAATGACAATTTCTTCTTCTAACAAAGTTCAGCTATTGCAGGTGCTGGAGGTATTAATGCTGGTATTAAAGTTGTAAATTGTGTGGTCTTAAAGAAAAATATCTGCATGATCTCTGTATGTAAGTATAGCTTTACTGATTGCTTTTGGAGTTCGTAGTGTTCCTGGGAATACATGTTGCATCTCCTAAATGTGGACATAATAGGTACTTTTTTCTTCTTGCTACTGACAATTGCCACAGAAAATTTGTGTGCTGGATCCAGTCTGCTGTTTATGGACAGGCTAGAGTGATGGAAGGCACTGCTACCTGATTTCAGAGGATTCCCTCTACCCATATCACAGTTTCTATCATCTAGTAGGATGCCTGTGTACCATTGTGAAGGTGCTGGAGAGCTTCTTGTGGGTGGAAGTGGGGTTGGGTGGGGTGAAGGAAATCTGCAATCTGGATTCAACTCATCTATCCTTCTGAAAGCATCATTCTGTAGAGACTGAGTAGAGCAGAAGACTCATTATCCTCAGGCCTGGCGTCTGCCTCTGCTTAGCAGGAAGCCACAGCTGTGCCTTGCTGGGGATTGACAAATAGGAACTGCCTAGATGGTCTCTGAGGCACCACCGCCAACAACCTCCTTGCTGAATTCTGCAGGCATCCAGCATAAACTCTGTTTATGCTAACTAACTGTGAGAGAAGTTTAGCTTTTCTTTGATGGCAAATATTTGTTCTAAACATGCAAGCACAAATTCACCCCTCCTATGAGACAGAATTTATTTCTTGAGTCACTTTTTCAGCAGACACACTCAGGAATTTACAAGCCAGCGAGACAATAGAAATACCCATTCAAGAACTGGTAAGGAAGATGCTCTTTAGTGAGTCGGAGTACCTGGTTGGGTACAGCAAGCACCTGTGAAAACTAACACAGAGTACAAGAGGCTCTAAAGGGATCGCAGTCCAACCAACCCAGATTCCCGGGCCAGCTGTACCCCGTGTCCCTGGCCCAACTATTTCCACAACCACCCTGGCTTACTCCTCAGCCATGGCTGCTGTTGAAGCTCTTGTGCATCCTCCCACCTTCAGTTTGAAAGGCCAAAATGCTAAACCTTTATTACAGGCAGTAAGAACGTTAAACTACAGTATGCTGGGATGGGTTCTCCGTGCAGTTCTGGTCCTGCCCCCCTTTGCCTTCAGCTGCCCTTACCATCAACATGCAGCCTCCTAGAGTGTCTCTGAAATGGGATTTGGCTCAGGCTGAAAAAGCTTTCTCAGCCTGGAGGAGTGGGCAGGAACGGCTTCACAAGGATGGAATGCCAAAAGGCAGGGGCACAGCTGAGAATGCCCTGCAATGTCTGTGCTGTGATCTCAGAGAAAGAGTCATAGCAACAAATTGCTTCCCCTTCACAAAAAAATGAGTAAAGCTCCAAATCAGGTAACTATGAAAAGTCAGCTCCATACACACTGTTGCTATTAGCGCCATAGACTACACTAAACCTAGTCTAGCGTTGGCTGAAATCCTCTTCAACAAAACCCATCAAAGCAGCCTAATTGTAGGCAGAATTGCAGCTATAGAAAACAAATATCCATATTTTAATCTGTCTCTTCCTTCAGTGGATATTTCATCTGCAACCATTCCTCTCCATACAGACCTGCCAACTGGAAAGATTTTTATGGTTTCTTTTTGTTATGGAGAACTATTGAATTAGTCTTGTTTTGACAGAAAACAGATCAAAATCCTGCAAGAGATGTTTGGTCATTCATAGGTGTCCCCAAAATGTAAGCACAAACACAGCAATGCATACTTTATTGCTCATTAGAGCAGCAGGAAATTTTTCTAAGCAAAGATATGAAATGATTGCACTGTCTTTATCCTAGCTGCCATCACAGCATGCGTGCAGTGTTAAAATAACCATTGATCATAATTAGAAATGTTTTCAGCTATGTTATAGTACAATTACCTACCCTCAAGATTTCCTCTACAATCAAATTAAAATCTTAACAATTGTTCAAAGGAGCTGGCTGCAATCAAGTTCATTTTTTAATGAATGGACTGTTGATCTTAAAGTTTCATTGAAGTCAGTGGAACTTTGCATACAGAACTCCCTGCTGACTTATGTACCCCATGTCTCATATGGGAAATGTGCCATTGCACTTGCTGCTGAGCATGCCTTCACTAGGAAGTCAGGTAACACAATAACTCACACTCAAATGTGGATTGCTTGTGGATTGTCATTGCAGAGTTGGTTATTCTGTGGTTTGACTTTCTCCTTGATGAACAATGCACGATTCACAAACCAGCAACCACCCACGGGTTCTGTTCATGGGTTGATCATGATTAACAACCCATGGCTTGTTAGTGCAGCAGAGTTCAGACAAAACACTAAACCACATTTCAACAACAATCCCAGATATGGAAACAACCCACACTCAATTTATGCACAACCCTTGAGTGTGAGTTTTTAGACTGTCTTGAACCCAGTCAAGGTGAGATGATGTCACATGGTAGAGAAGTTCTGTCAGTGAAATGTAATTGGTTAAGGCTCTTATACACATGCATGTCACCACAGGGGTTATAGAAATAAAATGAACATGCATGCTTTAATCCATTCTTTCTGAGGAATATGCTTTTTGAGAAATGGGGGTGGGGAAGCAACAGTTGGTCACATTGATTACAGGTGCAGCTTCCTAAAGGTTATTCGTGAGAGCATGATGGATGAAAAATAAACATTAAAAATTAATTCACTTATCTCACCACAGGGAAGGAGTTAGTTGCTTTTGCTTGGATCTTTGTTCAACGGCAGAGATTCTACACAGACTGGGTTTTTAGGCTTTCTGAACTGGCACCTAGAAGAATGACAGGTAAACTCAGGGATGTGTAAATCAGGAAAACTCAAACTCGTTGAGGTTCTCCAAGTTTCACGCTGAATTTCGGTCTGAGTAAAATCTATATTATGTTTTTCTGCCTTTGCACAATGTACTTTGTTGCATAATCAAAAGAATGCAATCCAGAATGCTGGATAAATCATGTTTGTGTGCAGAGTTAACAATATGCCTTCCACACACCCCTGAAGATTATCATAAGCTTAGGAATGGATGAACTTTGACCACAAGTTACACTGGCATCTGGGTCTGGGTTTGAAAGAAAGAAACAGTGGTGGACTGAGGTTTCCCACTCTGAATTAACTCATATTCAAGGAAAAAAGCAGCAGCAACAGTTAGCTAAAAAGAACCACATCAATGGAGCATAACTTGGCAAGAAAATAAATCTTCCAAGTCACCTAGTACTCCAACATGGAAGAAGCCTCCCTTCTTCACTTTAAATGTGGCAAGCAATACATGTCTGTTGAGAGTTAAGCAACTGACTTAAATTGCCTCTGCAGCTCTTCCCTTGTCATTTAACACCATCTGGGACAAAGGCAGCAACAATACAGCTGCTTTTCAAGGACAAAAAAGGTGTCACATTTATAATGCTTGAAAGCAATAGTGATGTATAGGTAATGAGGCAAAGAGGTTTTCTCCCCCTCTGTCTAGATATTTGGAAAAAGAGAAAGGGTTCTTGCAATGTAATCCTTTTATTGTCACAAGGATTCCATCCTCTAGGTGTAAACTATTTTGAAGCCCATTTTCCAAATTAGATTTTCAGACTGTAAATAAATGTGATGAATTTCAGACAAGTCAATTGTGTTTTCTGTGCACGGATATCAGTTTTGTGCTATATATATATATATGTCATATGACCAGTATATTTCATACCAGCCTGTCTACTCAAGTTAATGAGAAAGAGAGAATGTATGTATGGAAGGAATACAACCTGTAAAGCTATCCACAGTCTTGAATGAAAACCCTCTGAACTTTCATGCCACTGACCTCAAGCTAGGAATGGATGAAGTTCCAGTTTTAAACAATTTTCTCCCACATTCAATTAAACAAAATCTCAAAAGCTTTTCAACCTATTCATGAAGAAATGTGTTTTTAGTATTTTATTCTAAGCTACCTATAGAATCCTCTTGGATTAATGGGCAGCAGACAAATGTATAAATAAATAGATAGTTAAATAAAATTTGGGTAACCTCTCAGTAAAAAAAGAATTGAAACAAATTCTTACCCATCTGCCCCAGCTAAATTCAATAGGTTCAGCTGTTCACAACATGGAGAAGTCCATCTTGTATTTGCAGGGAAACTATTAAAGTTGAAGAGCCTGTTAGAAAAAGGAAGTGGAAGTCCTAATTCAGAACCACAAACATAGCAGAATACAGACCTGCGGCCACTCAGTCTGCACTCTAGTGCTGAGTATTGAAGGTCAATTTCAAGGTTTCTTTTTGCCTACTGTAGGTGGAGGACTCACCACTAATCCCCATTGAATCTCACTCTGTTGCTTTCAGCCCAGTGTACAAGATCACCTTGGATCTTCATACCATGTCTGCTATTCCACCCAGTTTTGTATCATCTGAAACTCTGAGTATCTTTCCTTGTTCTTCCTCATCTAAATCATCAATAAGAGACGTTGAAGAGCACAGGGGCCAGGACTGAACCCTGCGGCACCACTGGTTACATTCCTCCAGTTTGTGAAGGTGCAATTGATGAGCACTCTGTGTCCAATTTAGCAGCCAGTTTTGGATCCACGTAAACGTTTTTCTCTCTAGTCCACTTTTTGCTAAGTTGCTTCTCAGAACGTCATGGGGCACTATGTTGAAAGCTTTGCTAAAATCTAGGTAGATTATGTTCAGTGTTCCCTCTCTCTGTTTGGGGGAGAGGGAGGGAGGGAGGGAGGGAGGGAGCAAGCCAGACAGTGCTTTCCAGTTTTCCAAGATTTATCCAAGATAATAGCCAGTGATTTGGAGAGATCCTCCACTAGCTCTTTCATGACTCTGGGATGGAGTTCATCGAGCCCTGGAGATTGTTTATTCCATCTAGGTATCCTTCGACAATTTGTCTATCAATCTTGGGCTGCCATTCTCACTTCCACCTTGTACTTCCTCTTGGTTGTAGATTTCCTTGTGGGAGAAGATGGAGGCCAAGTAGGAAGTTGGTGCCTTTGCCTTTTCTTTGTTGTCTGTTATCACTTTTCTATCCACTTTAAGTAGCTAGACATCCTTCTCTTTCTCATGTCTTTTGTTTTGGAGGTATCTGAAGGCAGTTTTCTTGTTCTTGCATGCCCACTCTATGCAAGCTTCATTGATGCACAGCTCCAAATTTTTTGTTGTCTGGGTTAGCGTGAACTAAACTTTTCTTCCACTTAAAAAAAAAAAATTGTAGAATCTTTAAAACATCAAGGCTTCAGCAAAATATTTATGGGTTGAGTGGAAGGTTCTTGTGTTTTCACTACTTCTGGCCATGAAATGTGTGTAAGTGTCTGATCTTCCACTGTGCATTCTTCTGTCTGGCAGCCTGTAACCTTCTTGGCTTAACAGTTCAATTAACCACAGTGGAAGACGTCATGAGCTAATTCCTGTCATAATGCTTTTTCAGATCGGGAACTGCAGGCAACCAGGGTGGCTGCAGAGTAATAGAAAAAGAAAAAGAAAGAAAGAAAGAAAGAAAGAAAGAAAGAAAGAAAGAAAGAAAGAAAGAAAGAAAGATCACACACCACAACTTTAGCTGCTTCAGAGTGATTAAAATGCCACCAAAATATATTCAAACAAATACATTATAAACTGTGTGAGAGTGACGCAGAAAATAAAAACCTCTCTCATGGGGGAAGAAAACTTAGAGGAAACTGACGAACAGATTCTGATGAAGCGCTCGCCCCACCCCCGTCCTGAAACTAAATACCACTCTGGCCCTTTCCTACCTGCTGTGCAGCTTTCAGGGAGGAAGTGGCTTCTGCATTGGAGACAAGGTGTATCTAATATGGCCACCTCAGAACTGGATATCTGGAAGACCTTGGGGAAGGAGCTGCACTCTGAAGAATGAGCTGAACCAAAATTTATCAGGAGACATTTACCTCAGAAAAGTTCTGATATTTTTCCTTCCTTTCTCCTTGAACATGAAAGTTCACTTACTTTTGACACTTAAAATGATTTTTCACCATTGTTGGTGGATGCCACCCTTCTTCCATAATGCCCCAGGATGCGAGGCATTGTGGAGGAAGTTAAAAGGGCAGGTTTCTTGCACCCCTGATGCTGTTTCTATTTCTAGTGGTAGAAGCAGCAAGAAACCTGCATGGGGTGCCTTACTAGTGAGAAACTGTGGTAGAATTTCTCCTGCCCTTGAAGAACATGGGTGAAATTATTCTCCCAGTTTCTTTGCTTTCAAATACAGATGAGAATTTTGAGAAGCACTTGTGCTCTGCTTTAGTGTGGGTAATTTGCAGCACCATGTAAATACTTCTGTGAGTTGCTGAGTGTGATAACAAAGGCATATTCTAGATAAAGCATTTAATATGCCACTTTAGAGAGGCATCTATTTTCTTTGCAGGAGGAAAACAGAATGTTTTATACATGTTTCCCACATGCATGATACCGGAGTGTAGGGCATGGAATAAACAGCTCAAGCTGTGGCAAGCCAGATTCAGGCTAGATATCAGGAAAAGCTTCCTCACTGCCAGAGTGATACAGTAGGGGAACCAGCTGCCTGGAGAGGTGGTGGGCTCTCCCACACTAGAAACATTCAAAAAGAAACTGGGCAGTCATCTGAGTGGGATGGTGTAAGGCGGTGTCCTGCAACAGCAGGGGCTTGGACCCAATGGTCTTCATGGCCCCTGCCAACTCTACTATTCTATGATTCTATTATTATTAGTAGTAGTAGTATGCTATTATTATTGTTGTTGTTGTTATTAGTAGTAGTATTCTGCTATCCTATATGTTCTATTAGACAAACACAAGGTGGTGCTACTTAATAGCACAATTGTGAAAAATGTGACCATTTTGTAGTGCTTTCTAACATGATAGGAAATAATAGCTGATTTTCTTTGCTCTGAAAGAAGCTGGAGAAATGACCAGAAAACATGGAGGAAGCCTCAGAAGGCAATGGCATCACATAAGGTCAATAAATGTCTCATATGCAGAACCCCAAATTCTATATTCATCTATTCTCAGCACACATTTTCAGTGCACAACTAGGGCTTTTTGAATTTGCCCTAAATCAAAGCTCAGTCTGCAAAAGAATTAATATGATTCTCAAGAATTCTATTAGTTTTGGCATTCTGTGTTAAATGCACTTACACTTTACATATAGATACAGATGATACAGGTTAACATGCAGGTATAGTTACCTCTTACAACAACGTCAGGATTGTCTTTTATGTCTGTGCAAGTAGGTATGCTATACATTTTTTAAAAAAAGCACTGTATTGGCTTTGAGTTACCTCGCTCAGGCCAAAGAAGTTGAGGATTATTTTAAAAAAGCACAGAAACCAGCATTCCTTTGGCTAAAGAACTGAAAAGGAAGTGAAAATCCAGCCACTTTGGAATAAGCATTTACAGTGGAATAAATGGTTTCTGTGCTGCAGCCAAAGCTCTCAAGTAAAATGCAGGCCCTTTGTCTTTTATATCTCAATCTGTTTCTCTTGCTTTGTATTCAGGTGTCATTTTTCATAGCAATTGGCTCTCTCCACCAATACATGCCCAAGAAAGATATTGCTCTACTGGGAGCAAAGATGATTTTTCTATGGGCTCTTTATTAGTGTCATGGGTCTCAAAACACTACTGAGTAACCAAGCTCCTTGCTTCCAATAGTTGCACCATAAGTGCCATGTTTATTTGCCTTTTTAAGCATCGTTTGCTGACTGCCTTCCACAAACCGCTTGCTCAGGATTGCGAAGGCTACTTTCGGAGCTATCTTGTAGAGCACAATCAGTGTTGTTCTGGGATCTTTTTAAGGGCTTCAGACAATAACTATTTGTTGGACGCATTGTATTTACAAAAGGATGAAGGATTAACTCTACACCCTAGAAGAGTACAGTTGGGCATAGACACATAGAAAACAGAGCGAGTCAGAAGGGACCTCCCGGGCCATCTAGTCTGACCTCCGGCACCAGCTGGCTCCGCTCACAACATGCCCACCCTGTGGACATCCAGCCTATCCTTGAACACCTGCACCGATGGGGCCTCAACGACCTCTCGTGGAAGCCCATTCCACACCCTCGGGGTCCTGACTGTCAGGAAGTGCTTCCTGGCATTCAAATGGAACCTTGGCTCCCTGAGCTTTGCCTTCCTGCCTTCCTCTGCATGGGAGAACAGGTCTCCACCCTTCTCCATGTGACATCCCCTCACATACCTGTATGTTGCCAACAGATCCCCTCTGAGTCTCCTCTTCTCCAGGCTGAAGAGACCCAGTTCCCTCAGTCTTGCCTCATACGGCATCCCCTGCAAACCAGCCACCAACCTTGTGGCCCTACGCTGCACTGACTCCAATCTGGCTATATCCTTTCTGTAATTAGGGGCCCAAAACTGAACACAATACTCCAGTTGCGGGTGCACTAGAGTCATGTACAGTGGTAGTAATACCTCTCTTGATCTAGAAGTCACACTTCTGGCTATGCAACCAAGGGTGGCATTTGCCCTCTTGACCACCGCATCACACTGCTGACTCATGTTTAGCCTGCAGTCAACCAGTACCCCGAGGTCCCTTTCACAAGTGCTACTCTCCAGCCACTTGTCACCTAACCTGTACTTATGACAGCTATTCGTATGCCCAAGTGCAAGACTTTGCACTTATCCACATTGAATGCCAACCTGTTGTCTCCTGCCCACTTCCATAGTCTGTCCAGATCCTTTTGGATCTGGAGTACCTGCTCCTCAGTTGTGGCCACTGCTCCAGTTTTAGTGTTGTCTGCGAATTTGATCAGCAGACTGTTCACCCCTTCTTCCATGTCGTTAATGAAAAGATTAAACAGGATCGGCCCCAGGACAGAGCCCTGGGGGACCCCGCTTGTCACTGGCCGCCATCCCGATGATTCCCCGCTAATTGTTACCTTCTGCTTTTGGTGAGTCAACCATGCCCTAATCCACCGGACACTGCTTTGGTGTATCCCAAAACTCCTGTGTCTCCACCAGGATATCAAGGGGCACTTTGTCAAAGGCCTTGCTGAAATCCAGGTATACCACATCCACTGCATCCCCTCCATCTAGCCATCACAAAACCTTGTCATAAAATTCCACAAGGTTTGTCTGGCAGCACCTGTTTTTGCAGAGGCCGTGTTGTGTGGCTGTCAACCTCCCTTCCCTATCTAGCATCACTAGATCTCTCTCTATTATGAGCCTTTCCATTGTTTTTCCTACAATGGACGTAAGGCTAACCGGTCTATAATTCCCCATGTCCTTTCTACTACCCTTTGTAAAAATTGGGACCACTGATGCCACCCTCCAGTCCTCTGGAACTTCACCCGTTCTCCACGAGGCCTCAAAAATGGAGGCCAGCGGGCGTGAGAGAACCCCTGCCAACTCTCTAAGTACTCTCGGGTGTAACCTGTCTGGGCCTGGTGACTTTGTAATGTCCAATGCCCTGAGGAGCCCCTCAACTTCAAGGTGGGTGACTCTAATCTGTGCCCCTAAGTTCCCAGCCTCATCTAATCTCCTATGTGGATATCCCCCATCCTGCTTTGGGGAGAACACCGAGGCCAAATACTCATTTAGCCTCTGTGCCTGTTCCCTCATATCAGTCGCTGGATCTCCTTCCTCCTTATTTAGTGGTCCCACCACTTGTCTGCCCTTCCTTTACCTATTTACATGCTGAAAGAAGCCCTTTTTGTTGCTCTTGATATTCTTGGCGAGTCTCAGCTCGTAATCAGCCTTAGCCTTGCGAAGAATCCTTCTGCAATGGGCCTCCTCCTCCCAGTATACCCTTTTGTCTATTTGCCCCAGTACCCATTTCCTACAGAGGTTCCTCTTTTGTCTAATCCCTCTAACCACCTCCTTTCGCATCCATGGCGGCACTCTCCTCCGCCTCCCCCTTACTGACTAGAGGTATCCTCAAGGCTTGCACCTCCAAAACCTCCCTTTTGAGTGCTATCCACCCCTCCTCAACTCTCTTACCTTCTAGTAACCTCTCCCAGGAGACTTCCCCAGTCTGGCCTTCAGTTGGCCAAAGTTGGCCCTCTTGAAGTCCCAGCTTCTAGTGTTTGACCTGCTGCACGTCCCCAGTCCCCTGATCTCAAAGCAAAGGATGGAGTGATCACTCGCATCCAAAGCTCCCCTAATCTGTACTTCATCTATCAGCTCCTCGCTATTGGTCAAGACCAAGTCAAGGATGTTTCCCCCCCTTGTCACCTCTCGGACCCTCTGTGTGAAAAACGCTCCCTCTATAGCTTCTAGGAAGTGACGTGACCTGGCTTTCACCACCGTGTGAGTCTCTCAACTAATATCCAGGAGATTGAAATCTCCCATAATTTCTGCGTCTCTCCCCCGAGATATCCTTAGAATCTGGCCTGTCAGGAAATCATCCAGGGTCTCAAGTTGACCTGAAGGGCGATAACATACCCCCACTGTCAGGTCTCTTTCCCTGTCAAAACCCCTAAGTTTCACCCAGACTGCCTCTACCGAATCCCCATCTGTGCTGCATTCTATCGCACTGCATCCTATCCCTTCCCTGATGTATAAAGCTACGCTCCCACCCCTCTTTCCCTTCCTGTCCTTTCTAAAAAGGTGATACCCTTCTATGTTCACATTCCAGACTTGCCTTTCATCCCGCCAAGTTTCTGTGATTCCCACCAGGTCATATCCTCGTATTCCCAGGAGAGCTTCAAGCTCTTCCTGCTTATTACCCACGCTCCTAGCATTGGTGTACATGCACCTCACTCCTTCCCACTGCTTCCTTTCCTTGGAGTTCCCAGCCTCCTCCTTCCTCCCATCCTCCCTGATACCTGGCCCCTCTCTGCAGGAGTCCTGTCAGTCCCTGCAGTACCTCTAAAACCCTGCTCCCAGAGCCCTGATCCTCCCCCCACACTTGTCCAGTGCAGACATGTTCCTGGGGGGCCTGAACCCCACCCCCCGGCTCAGTTTAAAGTCTTCTGGATGAAGCTTTCTAGAGCATCTCCAAAGGACCTTTTCCCCATCCTCATGAGGTGTAACCCATCCCTTGTCAGAAGTCCATTGGCAAGAAAACGAGTGCAGTGGTCCAGGAACCCAAAGTGTTCCTTTTGGTGCCACACCCTAAGCCAGTCGTTCACCTGCAAAGCAAGGTTATGAACAATCAAGATTTCATAGCAAGAATGACCAAGATTTCATCTTTCATTTGATTTGTGCTGGAGCAGGCAAATCTGCACTACAGGAGGTGCACAACTAATGTACTCCTCCAACCTAATGAAGAGGAAGAGGAAGATTTGGTTTTTTTTCTTTCCCCCTGCCCTCTGGCATTCTGGAAATATGAAGCAAGATTAGGATCGAAATAAACACTTGCATCTGCAAAAATCTTTAAAGAGTGTTTATGCTGGATTGTCTTTGTCTTTTGGGATCTGTGAATGTTGTTTAACCCCTACCGTCTGTGTTTTGTGGATTGTTGGGCATCTTTTTTTCTGTCATTTCATCAGTTGTGAGGGTGGAGAATTTCCCCTTTGGAAAAGTTCACCAAAAGGAGGGGGCAGTATTTATGCATTTTTTGCTGGCATTGGAATGTAATATTCTCAAACTTAGCTGAGTGTTTTAAAATGACATCTATAGCTCAACAACAATCACATTCTTGTATGAGTAAACGTATATACACTTCCAGGGGTGTGGGTGGCAGAATCTGCAAATCTGTTGAGTCAGTCTTCCAAGTAGGATGCCAGTCTGCTGTGGAACCATCAATCAAACCTCTAGAAATCTGAATTAATCTGAATCCATTTGGGCGTTCCCTGACATCTCTAATTGTCCATGAGTTTATTGCAAAATCTTCTCATTGATTTCTCAGTTTTTTAGGTCTTTATATTGCTAGCATAATTCTTCATCTGTGGTGTGGACTTAAATAAAGCAGACTCTATGGAATTGAGCCAGACCTGTCAAAATCAATGAGACTTAATCTCACCATAGCCAGGAGATGTTGGTGACTGGTAGGGTGCCTTATCCACATTGCTACTTTTCTTTTGAACTTTATAAGGACCATTCATGTTTCTACAGGGTGGTGAATCAATTTTGTGGATGAGATTTACCCCCATGGATATCTCCTATAAAGCTGAAAAGGAAAGCCCACTGACACTGAAGTCAAGAGTCAATGTCCTATTGATTTCAAGGTGGCCCATGTCTGAATGCGTCTCTATATTTTGTCATTTGCTTTTCTTCTCTGAAATTCTGATTCAGGGGCCCGTTGGAATGGCTGACACCATGACATGAGAGGAAAAGCCACTGCAAGCTAAGTCTAACAATTGTGTAATGTTTTTATGCAAGAGTTCTAGAGTGGATGTGCCCAGTGTGCAGGAATTATGAACAACTGCTGTTTACTTACAATGATGTGGAACATCTGAATGCCCACATGCAGAGACACAACAGGAGTGCCTGCCCTTCTTTGTTTTCTGTGCAGCATGCCAGCTGAAGCTTCTTTTAAAGCATATCTGTGATATTTGGGTAACCCTTGCAGTAATCATCAATGTACAGATATATACCACAGTGGGACGCAACATCGTCTTTCTTTAAATAGATGTGTTTTGAACATTTGCAAGTTTAAATATAGAACTGATTGACTACTGTCCAAACACTGCTGGGTTATGGGACCTACTCTTATTTCTAAGCATGGCAGAAAAGAAGAACGATTTTAGGAATTTGCATTTTTGTATTAAGGTTATTCATATGATTGGATTGGTGGTGCAGAGAAGGTGAGAGGGTGTGCTAATTGAATACCTAAATAAATAAATAAGTGGGAATTAAGTGAGTTATAATTACATTGAATGTGTTCTAGTCATAGAATTGGATCAACCATGGAGATCATCTAGTGTACGGATGCAGTACCTCTGACCCTCCAGGTATCCAGGTCTGGTCTTCCAGAGCATCTCCCAAAATTGTATCCTTTCCCCTGGTGCCATCCTCTTATCCCCAACTTCTAATTGTTTAATGGTTTTCTGACTTTTGTGCAGGATCTTCAACATATTGTGGATTAAAGCTCTTTCTGCCAGTAACTTAAAGAAGCATTTCAAACTTTCCAAAGGGGGAAGTTACTTGACATGCTGAGTTATTTCGGCATCACAGCTTTTACATTCAGTGCCACCCACCACTGACATTTGATAAGCCAGATCCTCCCCGAAATGACTCAGGGCTCTCGGGATTCACCCCTGACCTTGTCCAAGTATGACTAAGTCTGGATCCAGCCATGGATGGTGCAAGCCACAGGCCAGCTTTTAGACAAAGCAAAGACAGGGGTGTCAAAAGATAAATAATTTATTTCCCCCTTTTGCAAGTCCTATTTCACAAGGAGCTTAGCTCTGAAGAGGACTGTGAATGCAAATGCAAAGTAACAATAATGAAACAAATAATAGAAAATTGTGAGACCTTCAACTCTAAAATAGTATCAATTTTAAACAAGATCAAATCTCAAGAATGAAAAGAATGGACAGCCATCCCCCAACCCATTATAAAAACCCTTGAAAGAAAACAAGTGATGTAGAAACATTCCTATTATCTCATCTGTGACTGAAATTGACTTGAGGGTAGCCAGGAGATGCTCAGAAAGGAGAAGCATAGCAAATAAAAGAAGAGGGACTAGAATATGGCATTCAGACTGGTGGATAAAGCACATATCAGATGATAGTTTCTTTGGCAGAAATATAAAGCTTGACACAGAGCAGTATAAAACAGACCCTCCCAGTCAGCACTAGAAAACAGTGTGATTGCTGTTTTGGTGTATATGTTGTGTTAGAAATGGGTTCTCCCATGATGCATTGTACCTCTTTTTGTGGAGGGCCACTCTGTCAGGGGGCAGTTTGTGATGATGATGCAACTGCTGCTGGATCTTTGGCCTTAAGATTAGTGCTAATATTACCTTGGCAGTGTAGCTTTTCGTTGCACATCCTGCACACAACACTGATGACAGATAATGTGGGAGTCACGTCTGATATTGTTACTTCCACACCCTTTCTGAAAGTGATTGATAGTGTGGTGTGTAGGAAAAACCACACCTCACGCTGCCTGTCTGTGCCTTTTCGATTACAGATTGAAGATGGGCAGATCTGTTAGGTGCTTTTCCATGCCCTCCCTGTTTTTCATACTTTCAAGGCTGTGTCATGCTGATTCCAGCTTAAGGTTTTTGTGTATCTTTTCACAGAATAAAATCATCAATAGCTTTGCATGCATTTTTTTCAAGTGGATGACTTAAAATATACATTGGAATGAATTGCAATAGATACACTGACGAAAGCATGTATGTGCATTTCAGAAATGTACACAGTATTTTTTCTGTGTTTTTTTAATGTGCGGATGTTATCAAATGTATTTCTTTTGTGAAACATGCTGTAAGCCCAGAAATAGATGGATTCCAGACCAAAACTTTTGTGCATCTACGGTTCAGTTCCAAAAGATTCAGGTTGTGCAAATCCATTAAAATTCTACCTCAGCAGAGTAAATTTCTCACAAATCCCAAATACATACATAATCCTAAGAATGTGCAAAGCTCTCTACAAGAAATGTTGCCACCAACCCTTGCTTGGCTTCCTTACAAATTCTTAAGATATTTTAGCTAAGCAGAAATGCCTAAATATAATTAGGTAATTACTTGGAGTAAAGTCCAGTGACAGCCTAAGGATTGCAACATCCCCTTGAGAAATATTGCTCATCTTATCAAAACTATTTTGGCTTCTCTAGAAATTCCTTGGATGTTTTGGCTGAGAAGAACATTGACCCCCCGACTTGCTGCAGGTTGGATAACAGCCATACAGCTACAGAAGCCTTTAGTAATGCAACACAATCAGTAGGAAGGCTCAAGAAGTACCACAAATCATACAAAATCATATTGTATTTTCTTCTTGCTAAGTCTGTCTAGAAGGAAAAGAGATGCCGAAGTTGAAAATACTTCTATCCCTGAAACCTCTAAACCTTTTAGATGTAGGAAATTGTTTTCAGAAGCACTTTGGGTAACTTGATGCTGACATTGGCTTAAATGTTTCAGTTATGCTTGAAAACAAAATGGGGAACTTTCTGAAAGCACTTCTATTGCTGATGAGTGCTTGTTCCCATTGCAATTCTTCTTGAAAAGCCCTAACATATGTTGAGATGTCAAGACAGCCTGATTAATCTAAACTTTATAATGTATTCTTTGAAAGTGGCACACAAATGTTGTTTCATTCCTTCACAAGAAACAGCTGTTTCTCTCTCTTCTCTCTCTTTTTTCTACAGGCACAACATGACACATATTACAATAACTGATTTATTGTCCGTCTTTGTTAGTGCAAGCAGAGTGCTCTGTGCATCAAAACCAGCCTGATACTAGTATTCTTACAAGCAGGGGAAACCCAAAAGTGTCCTTCTGTTTCTGCTCCATTTGCTTCCCTATACAGGTCAAACCAGTGTTTAAAACCTCTCTGGGCTTCATCAATGTTTCCTGTAAATTTGAGCACTACAGGGTGCCTTGGTTATTCCATTTTCCACCTTGTTGCATCTATTGTACATTCCATAAAGTTTGCTGCAAACGTGCGAGACATTTCAGGCTTCACTGTAACTTCTCTGAGATCTTAACAATTACAAGTCTTAGTGTCAAACTAAAGCACTTAACCAAAGACATTTGCTAGAATCCCCTAAGCATTTTTCTGAATGTTTAACTGTTTACCCCAAGCATCAGCTAGAATAAGTGCAATTCACCTTGAGGATCTGCCTAAACATCTGTACATGCAAATCACTGAAAATATGTAGGATTTGTAAACTGCTCACAAAGCCCTTGTCACAGATTCCAGATTTTTGAACTGGGAATCTTATGTGATTTATTTATTTATATTGCACTGATTCTTCAAATAATATTTCCTTTGAGAGAAAGAGAACTGGGGTCCAATCTTGTGCAATACATCACAGAGGGAGTAATGTCTCACAATGTCCAATAAAGAAAGCCAGTGTGGTGTAGTGGTTAAGAGCACGGGACTGGGACTCAGACGATCTGGGTTCTAGTCCCCGCTCAGCCATGGAGCCAACTGGGTGACTTTGGGCCAGTCACAGACTCTCAGCCCAACTTACCTCACAGGGTTGTTGTTGTGGGGATAAGATGGAGGAGGAGAATGATGTAAGCTGCCTTGAGCCCTTTGTAGGAAAAAGGCAGGATATAAATTGAAAAATAAATAAAATAAATAAATAAAGAATATAACATTATCCATTAGCAAGAGATGTATTTAGAGACTAAAGATTTAATTGTCCATAGTACTGTTGGAAACTTTTAGAAAAAGACATATTCAGAATCACATCATTGGTCTGTCTGACAGTTCCTTTAGAGTTTCTCGTAATGCTTTAAAATCTATTCTGTTTATGTTTCATAGAGAGTCAGGTGCCTTTTGTTTTGTCCTCCACTCATTGATCAATATGGAGTTTGTGAACATGCATGTCTGTTTAAATTCACACTTAAACAATTGTGTTCTCCCAAATATTCTTCCAGGATATTTAATTTAAAAAAGAAACACTTTAGCTTAAGGGGAAAATATACTTCGGTGATTGGTGCTTTTATGCTTCATTTTTTTCTACAAGTAAATTTGTAGAAAAATAAAAGCAAAACAAGTCCAAAGTCTGCAGAATCCACATGACTGCAAAAACATGTTTGCCACAGAACCTACAGGCTGGAGTTTTACCTGTTGGAACAAACCTGAGTATGTTGCAGGTGTCTTCGACATCCCTGACTGATTGGTAGTGCTCTGCAGGGTGTTAGGCAGGATGGAACCAATGCCCAAAGGTGGTTGTGAGCAATCAAGGTGCAACTGGACAGCAATTTGAGAGGGATGGTTTAACTTGGAGTCCGACACTGAGCATGGAGATGACCTCTGGCCTCTTCCAACTCTAGTATTCTATGATTCTATGATTCTTTTCCAGCCCCAGCTGGGGATT
The DNA here is from genome assembly GCF_004798865.1 of Varanus komodoensis. NCBI lineage: Eukaryota > Metazoa > Chordata > Lepidosauria > Squamata > Varanidae > Varanus > Varanus komodoensis. The sequence goes on from NW_025335780.1 coordinate 10,745,046, forward strand.
GGGAACCTTCTGAACTAGGGACCTTCTGACTGCTAGACATATGTTCTGTGCCCTCTCCCTTAGATGCTCCCTTAATCTGCTCTACTTATGCATCTATTACGTCGTCGAGGCCCCCTCGGTGCGGGTGTTCAAGGGTAGGCTGGATGTCCACATGGTGGGCATGTCGTGAGCGGAGCCAGCTGGTGCCGGGGGTCAGACTAGATGGCCCGGGAGGACCCTTCTGGCTCGTTCTGTTTCTGTGTTTCTATGTCTCCTCCTCTGCTCCTGCTATCAGCACAGTCAATGGAGAATGACGCACATTCATAGCAGCATGAGAATAGGCTCTCCTCAGGGTCATATGAAGCAGATCCAGTACCAAGAAGGCAGAGGAACTTCTGGGCAATTCTGCCCCTTGTAAGACTTCTTTCTATCTAAACATGAGTAGCATTGTACATTTGATATATTACAAAGGTAGGCAGACTTGCTCAGTGTAAGAGTCATATATGGTAAATGTCAGATTTGGAAAGCCACAAGACATGAACAAATAGTAATATATTTATTTAATTATTATGACCAAACACACATTGCTCCAATCAGTGCTTTTGTTATAAAAAAAAATAGGTGCCAGAACTCACGTCGCCACCGGCAGTAAGCACTCAGCGCGCGACCACACACACCAATCCCAAGCTGACCAGCATCCCAAGCCGGGTGGCACGGACACAAAAGCAGCCCACAGGCCCTATGTTAATGATTTTGTTGCTGACCTGCTACGCCGACAGGCGATTCAACATCACTTCATAAAATCCTTTGGAAAAAAAGGTGCCAGAACGCTGTTCCGGTGCATTCTATGATGAAAAAAAGCCCTGGCTCCAATTATTGAGCTAGTTACTGCTAGTTCTTGAGAGTCTGTATCTTGGTTGTGAGGCATTAAAAATCACTTGACTAATTGATTAATATGTATTTCAGCTAACGCAACCCTATGTGCTTTTACCTAGGTGTAAGCTCTTCCAAACATAGTAGAACTTTTTGCTGAGTAACCTTCTGTTAGGGCATTGCTATGCTCACAAGCCAAATGACCAAAATCCTTTCAGAACGGGACCTTTCTGATTCCTTTTTAGCCCTGAATATTGGAGGAAATTGAGCAGCTGTGGACATCACCTGGCAACAGAAGCAGCCAGAAATTGAATAACCAGCTGCCATACCAGAAGCTTCAGCAAGGACCCTCCCCTGGAGCACGGCTGTCAATCAGTCCCCTCAGCTCCAGCAGGGCCCATGGAGGAAGCAACCCAAGTTTGCCTGCTGGTCTTGGCTTAATTCCACATCTTCTCTGATCAGGCATGTCCCGTCCTGTTCCTTTTCCACTCCACTCCAGAGGTGAATAGGGACCTACTATACTTTGGGTGTGTTCAACCTCTCTGCAAGCCACAAAATAAATGCAAAGAGCCACTTGCAGCTTGCAAGCCTTACTTTTCCTACCCCTGATAAATTAGAAACATGCAGCCAATTGAGTGCTGCATTTTCCATGGCCTTTGAGCTGGATTTCAATCCCAGTCTCCCAGGACAGGTATAGAGGGGCAAGGAAGCAGAGATCAGGTAGTCTTTGTGTGAAGTTGCAATCTAGACAGGTTTCCCTAATCCCATTGTTAAAATGTTGTACTATGAAGAATGCAATCTTAGTATAAAATGCTATGCTGCAGTGTCACTAAACTCTCTCTGACTGGCCTGATTTCCAGTATGGCTTATGGCAATACTCAGTGGAGTGCCCTTCCCAGAATAAATTTACCTGTACCCCATTATCAAGAGAGAGAGATTCAGAGGATGTGAACATTCTCATTCTGCATGTAGGGAGTACTGTCCTTAAAGCCCATCTGGAATCAATATTGCAATCTTTTTGGCACCAGGTTATGGGTTCCTCTGTTTCCAAGCATTTGATGGCACATCAACGGCTGTTTCATGCATTGGTTGAATTGTTTATGTTTGTCACATATGTTTTTCTTGTTTTATGGGATGGCTTGTATCTTATGGAATATTAATTGTACCTGGTATGTTTTAATTCTGTTGGAAGTCACACTTACTCGCTCTTTTATTTTTAAAATGCATCTTGAATTTGAACTGTGACAACTCCCTTTTCTGTGCAGAGGCAGCACTTCTATAGATGGCCAGAGGGTGAGAATTCAACTTCCAGTTCAGTGGGCATTGGGTGACACCAGAGACCAATTGAGTTCCTCCTTGTCTTGAAAGCCAGTGATTCTGATTTGCTTCCAAGTTTGAGTTGCTCGTGAACTGACAGCACTAGCCCTAATGTGGAAAAGGTGGGAGGTGGAGAAGGATGCACTGTAACGATTTGCCCTACACAATCAGTCGAGAAGTCCCTGTTTTAAACCTTTTTCTTATCTTACAGAAGCCACATTTTAAACATTCTGCATTTGCTGGAAGGCAGAAATGCATTTTCCCCTACACCTGAATCAATCTTTTCTTGCCAGTATTTCCAACACGTCCCATTCAGCCTGTGTTACAGACTTGAATGTTAGAGCTCTCCATTTTTCATCACAGTCTTCAAGCTGTTGTTGTGAAGCTTCCCTACCCATTTCCCCAAGATACTCTATGGAGATCTGGCTATAAGGAGCTTTTGTCATAAAGGCATGAATATGAGTAATGAGGGGTGCAAGTAGGCATTTTCATCGGCAACACAGCTCTCATCTGCTCTCTTTGCAGTATAAGTGTTTGGCACTGACAGATAAGATGTAGCACTTATCTAAGGGTTGGCTTCTCTTACGTTAGTTATTTGGGCAGGCTTTTTATATATTGCATGTTAGTGAGGGGTTAATTAAGCTGTCAATATGGTGAAACAGGGACAGAATTTAAAGAAAGCATATTTTAGCACTTCAGAAGCATTACTGACCTCATTTCATGAGATTCACACGAGAACATGTACTCAGATTAACAAGTTACAGATTTACCAAATCAACAAGAAACTAGTTAGCGGTGAACGTAACCACCGTGCCAGGGTAATTTATTAAGGGCACAATCCTCTGTGTGTTGAGGAAACAAACACATAAGCTTCCTACAACTCCCAGAGTTCCCCAGTCAACCAGGGTTTTTTTTCTGTTTCAACATGAATAATATCACACCTTTAGAGAGTGCATTTTCTCTTCCAATCTGAAAGTGGTTACAAAGTCATTTCCAAAGCTGGGTCATTAATAGACTCTTTAAAAAATCTAAAATTGTGTAAAATAGAAGAGAGAGTTCTCCCCCCACCCCCACCATATCTTCCAATGAAAGTCCCAATGTTGTTCAAGGCTTCTCTATGGGAAAGGCTTCTCTATGGTTTCTGCTCACAGCAGCCCAGGAAAATATGGTTCCAGTAATGTACAGTTGAGAGAACTGCATGGGCATTACCAAAACCTTCATCCTTCTTGACTAAACAAATGTCACTGAGGACTCTGAGAGCAGGATGTGAAGAAGTCATCTTGTGAAACAGTTGCAATGTTACTGTGTATACTGAATCTGGAGCTTCTAGTTAATATTTATTTCACCACTGGTTGCATGAGATGAAATTGCCAATTGTAGCTGTTTTACTTGCATTCTGAAAGCCAGCTTAGGCAAGTGTTCTTGAAAGGTGGGCCATTTTCCTCCTAATTTTTATCAAAGCCTTACTGTTTCCCCCAATAACTCGGTCTGGGTCTCATTTTAATCTGGAGCTTGCGCTGGATATGAGAGACTGTCTGTTCAGTGTGTGTACTGAACTGCAGCCTAGTTTTTATTGGTTTGTATTTCTACTTTAATATATACAATAAATCTGGGGTAGCTGAGCTGTCAAGTCCCAGTACACAATAGTCCCTTTCCACCACATATTAGGTCTCTCTGCAGCCTGACAATCATGTATATTACTGGAACTGCTTGAGAAAGAAGCAGCATGCCCAGCCAGGCCTCATGAAAGGGCACCTCTTGCATCTGTGCAAGCAAAGCTAATGGCTACAGGAGCACTGGCTTTCTGTCATTGCTGCCCTTTCTTTGAATCCTCCAGAAAAGCAAACAAGCCCTTTTGGGGGTGCAATGCAGTGAAGCAGGAATTAAATAGAATCTATGGTAGAAGGAAGGACTCAAAAGGACCACCATATTTTGGAAATAGCAAAGGACAAACTTCAGAACCCCTCTAAAAGGTTCAGACACACTGATTCTGAATGCCTTGATAGGTCCCTCAAAGAGCACCCCTTTTGGTGCTGGTAAATTGAGGAGTCACATCCTGTACAAACAAACAAGAGACAGTCAAAAGCTGGCATCCATGATCTGCCTGGTGAGGTTTATCATTATGAAAATTGTTGAACCAATTGGATTAAATTATCACATGTGCAACAAAGCAATCCGTGCTGAAAACTAGAGTGTCTGCATGTCTTCCTTCAAACAGTGGCTTGGTCTTTCATGTATGCTTTGCAAATTTGGATTAAAATTACTGATGTACATTATTTTGGCTTATTGAAGAGGTGTGTCTTTCATGGGTTTGGTGAAATCCTGTACAGTAGTCTAAGGTTAGTCAGTTTTTTGGCCCCATGAAAAGCCTGTGTCAGCAACTGCTGGTGAAGTTGTGTCAGGACCTTCTCCTTTCTTGCTAAAGCTAGAATGGTCTTCAGAATTCTATTATACAGGTAGATGGTCTGATAGAATTCTATTATACAGGCATCCATATTCCTTCACTTATGAATTACTATCTCACAAGGTAAGACTACGAGATCTTGCATTGAACGATGGGGGGAGTTATGGAGACTTTAAGCATTTGTACCTGCTGCCACTGTGGTCCTCATCTGGATCAGGGCCCTGGTGCCTCCAATACAGAGGACCTAAAGGATAATGCCATTGCAGGCAAATTGCAGGCATAGGGCAAAGGGTCAAATTATCACTCTGGAGTCCTGATCTATATGAGGTTCCATGAGCATACTTCTTAGTAAGAAGGGGAGGCTGGAGGCCTCAACTTTATATCAGCCTGTTGCTTAGAGAATTTGGGAGGGTTGAGAATGAAACGCATAGGTGGAGGACTCACACTTCCTTTTTGAAATCCAAAATAGCCGTAATCCTTGTACTGCGTTTTGTATGTTTTAGGAAAAGGACATACAAGGATTGTGTTTCAAACTGGGAGTATATTCACACACTAAACAGAATTATTCTTCATCATCATCATCATCATCTCTAGACCACCCAACAGCCAAAGCTCTCTGTAAACACAATAAGATGCAATATAAAACAAAGAGCACAATAAAAACATAGTATCACAGTACTGTGTTTAAAAGCAACTTTAAAACACTAGAAGAGCCAACATAAATTGCAACGATAAATTCACATTCCAAGTATACGTATAAGATGGATGTAATAATCTAGTCCTAATAAGGCATTCTCACTGATCTGATTCAGACATGCCAGGCTCACCGTGGGTCAACACCGTGCTGAATGCCAGGTGCCATTTTGACTATGCAACCCTCAATAATGTTCTTTCTTTGCTCTTTATTTGTGTCAGAAACATCACAATTAAAATAAGGCATAAAATTAATTTAATTAATTAAAACATTTACAAGTTAAACAGATCTAACCCATGAGCTAGCAACATTAACATTAATATGCAGTCTATTCAATGATTTCCAAACTTCCCAACTTTGATCAGCCCAGGATGACCTAACTCCTCCATTGATTTCATCCAGTGTTGGTACTTTGTAGCTTTCCATATTCCACTGTACTTTTAAATTTTCCAAAACCTAATGTAGCTCTTCCTAGATTTTAATCTCTGATGAGCTGGTTACAGACATAAAGGAGGTGTCTAAATATAGATGATTTAAACATAGAAACAGAGGGAGTCAGAAGGGGTCTCCCGGGCCATCTAGTCTGACCTTCAGCACCAGCCGGCTCCACTCACGACATGCCCACCAGTAATACGTCTCTTGATCTAGAAGCCACACTTCTGGCTATGCAACCAAGGGTGGCGTTCGCCCTCTTGACCACCGCATCACACTGCTGACTCATGTTTAGCCTGCAGTCAACCAGAACCCCAAGGTCCCATTCACAAGTGCTGCTCTCCAGCCACTTGTCACCTAAGCTGTACTTATGACATCTATTCCTATGCCCCAAGTGCAAGACCTTGCACTTATCCACATTGAACGCCATCCTGTTGTCTCCTGCCCACTTCCATAGTCTGTCCAGATCCTTTTGGATCTGGCGTACCTGCTCCTCAGTTGTGGCCACTGCTCCAGTTTTAGTGTCGTCTGCGAATTCGGCTGCAGCTCCTCTGTGGATGGTAGGTGGAGCAACACCGGCTGGATGGCAGATCTTATCTAGAGGGGTAGGTTTGAGGCATCCAGTAATAATTCTACTAGTTTAGATGTTATCCTGGCATGTTTTCCCAGCGTGCATATTCTTCTGCTTTCCAAAGAATGTGTGTTGTTAACACATCTGGGCATCCCCTGGGCATCAGCTTTTAGCTGGCTAATCCTTTCAATCCAGAAGCATCCAAAATGTAGCAAGGCACTTATCCTCAATAATGTTGTCATGCAAGGTCAGCCAGCAGGAGTTCTGTGCAGATTAACCAACCCTTGCATAATCAAACAAATTGAGTGTTATGTGGGGGTTGATTAATGTTTCCTTAGCCCCCAGTGGTCATGTTTGCACAACATGCTGCAACCCCATTGGAAGGCGCATGCTCAAAATGGCCCCTGATGCATGCTGTGGCTCATTGTGGGGAAAATAGCCCGTGGAAAGCACAGCATGTCAAGTGAACTAGGCCACTGTATGGTGGGATGACATGAGGAAGTCAGGTGGGAATGCATGGCAGAGGAAAGGTCTGGGGAGATGGTAGGATTCCCAGTTATGTAATTAGAAATATCATTTTCAAGATCCAGGGAAATCCCTGGCTTTAAAAATGTGTTCATTGAAGACAAGGGCTCTGGGTGTCTCATAATGGATCAAAGTCCACAAGGCCAGCCTATTGGGGATCAGACGTTCATGCCTAAACTGATGTGCCCTGTGAACACGGCAGTGCAGTGGTACAAATGCTTGCTTACAGCTTACGTTCTGGGTACCCACACGTTTCTGGTCAGCAAAGATGGGGGCTGTGTGAGGAATCTCCTTGTTCACAAGCAGAACTGCTGAGGACAAGCCAGACATCGCTGCAGACAAATCGCAGAGCCGCTGCGAGAGGTCAGCTTGGCTGTGGGAAAAACCCTGCCGACAGACTATGCACTAGAGGGTTATGAAAGAATGTGAGCCTGTGGGAACAGACGGTCTTATTTCTGATCTTTGCAATCCTCTCTGGGAGCAGGGTTAAAAAGTCTTTAAATAAAGAATAAACAGAGAGCTGCAAGCTGGAAAGCGCTGTGGCAAGAACACACAAGGGAGAGACAAGACCTAAGAGCGAATGCAAAACAAGGGCAAGGGAATGCAATGTCAGAACTGAGGTAGGCAAATGTAGGAGGCTGGTGTGGCACTTAGATTGCTGCACTGCAGAACTGTAGTCCTTCCTGGATAGCTTGCAACCCTCCAAGCCTAATCCACCACACAGGGTTGTTGTTATGAGGACAAAATGGTGTAAAGGTGGACTCTGAGAGCTGTCTTGGCTTCCTAACAAGAGGAAAAAGGCGGGATATGAATGCAATCTAATAATTATCATACTGAGCTTGGCGCTTGGTCCATATACCCCAGTAGGGTTGACACTGACTGGCAGCAACTCCCCAGAGTTTCAGGCAGGGGTTTTTCCAGCCTTAATTCTGTAGATTAAACCTGGCACCTTTTGCATGAGAAAAGCAGGGGTTCACCCCTCAGCTGCACACCACCCAACTCCAACCCAGTCCCCTGGGATTGCACTGAAAAAAGCCAAGTGGTGACAGACAGTTGGAAAAGGAAGGATCCCAGTGAAAGGAAGTAAGAGAAAAAACTCCCAGGATGGCTGAACATGTGCATCAAAGTCATGGACAGAAGGGAAGGATGAAGAAGCAAAGTCATGAGCAAATGGCACAGATTGTTCTGAAATAACCTATCCACATTTTTGATCCCAGACCTTGTTAGTAAAACAAGGATTTGTTCAGCGGCCAACGTCCTTCCTCACTGAGCAAACGCCATTCTTTGCTTTATGCTCCCAGCAAACAGAGACTCATAATTAAATTGGAAAGCCTTATCTACCAAACATCACTTTATGGCTTATATTTTTCTAGATATTTAAATAATGGCGTTCATAAAATGCTTCACAGCGATATGAAGAATTCATCCAACATTGTCCCCAAGGTAGCCCTCTTCACTTCAGTGGGGTTTGTCCAGGAGCATCACTCCATGGATTGAGCACATGCATTATACATGTTCAGCATATTATGCATTCACAGAAACCGGCAGTGGAGAAAAGCAGGCTATTAAGTGCCAACCTGATCAGCTACGGAATTAACCCGTGTATTATAAGCAGATACAGAGTGCGATTCAAGGAATGGTCTCTTGAAGTAGAGCTATCCATCACTCTGTCTATCAATCGAGGGGCTTGTGATGAGGCACAGGAGAGCACTACCGTGTCAGACAAGAAGTAAAGTGTCCCGCTGCACACATCATTCTAATGCCCAATTTGCATGAGAAAACCACATAACCATGTAAGCAGTCCACAAAGTCATCCGCGAGTTTAGATGCGCTCACTTGGCGCACTGCTCTAAATGCATGCAGTGTTGGCAGTGCACAAACGCTGCACTGATTTGTTTCTAATTTCAATATTCACTTCAAATCACACATTTGACACAGCCAGACCGATTCCTCTTGTCGAACATCAGTATTCTTCTCCTGCTGCTCAGTGTTCTTTTCTTTCCCTGGCTGCAGTTTATTCAGAATTGGCATGTTGTTTATTCTTTGCCCTTGTAGTTCTTGGCCTCCCTTGCCCAGAACACTGGCTGCGGCAGCCCATGTGGATATCCTTACAGGCAACCCGGATGTTCCCATGTCAGGCCTCACAGCATTGGCAAGAACGCACGGGTTGCTTCAGCTAATATGACTGAAAAACAGTGTGGGCAAAAAAGAAGGAAAAACACAGAGAAACACACACAGAAGTTCTGCACTGAAAAGGGGAGGTGAGTTTTGAGCACTCATGGAAAATAACACAATGTGTGTTAGGTAGTTAGCAAGTGCTGATTGACACCTGTTTGGTCCAGGAGTTTTGAACCTTTTCAACCTAATAGCAGAATTCCTTTTCAGAGAAGATCTCATGGGCCACATTCCAAAAGGGCAAAAATGGTAGGACAGAGGCAAAAAGGCAGAGCCAAAAATATCAGCATAGTTTTCATTTATAGTCAGTGCCAATAACTTGTCCTTAAAAGGGGCATTTCAACCTTTTAGAAAAGAGTGGGGGACTGTACAAAACTTAGAAAGGTATCAGGTGACCAGTGATCAGGGGAAAAGCAGTCAGGCCAGAGAAAGGAGACAGAGCTGGAAAAGGCGGGGAAATCTGGGGAACCCTTGAGGGTCAGACTGGGTCCCCAGGATTCCTAGGTTTGGTGTCCCCCTTGATTTAGTACATCAGACATTTTTGCCTTTGGCCGAGGCACTGACTGCATGCTGAGTTCCTATGGAGTCATGAGCTTGGTAAATATGTGTAATAAGGTAGCAGATATGTGGATCTCTTATTCAGGTCAGTGCTTTTCCTGCAAGCCAGCATGTTTAAATTGGGTCTGACAGGTCTTCTTGGAGGGTGGTCAGGGAACTTGCCTGAAGGCTGTCAGACCATAGCCCTCTATTTGAAAGCATCCTATGTTTGATGGACTCTCCAGTTCAAGTCTTGTTTTAAGATAAGGAGCCATCAGAAAGGAAAGCAAGGTTGTGATGCTATCTATCAACCCTCAGAACCTGGACAGCAGATTGATCAGCCTGTCTTCCCACATGAGGGTGAACTGCACTGTAAAGAGTTCCCTTTCAACAGATCTTGTTCTTTGGACGGGAGGTTTTATACATGCACAATACTGGAAGTCCAGCTTGGGAGCTGTAATTTGGAATGCTGCACTGCTGCATGATGTCAGCTTATATGCCTTCTTCCTGACTGGAAAATTTATTCTGTGTGCCCAGCCTTCATGATGATGACATGTGAAGCTTATTTGATAATGACCAGTTATATGGAGGGAAGGAGAAAGTCCTCCTCCTCCTCATCTTGTGGAGCCAGAGCTGTGGAACCAGGTGGTGGTGAGGGAAGCAGTGGTGGATGCACTCCAAGGCTAAAGTAATTCAGCTCAGGCACAGAGCTGGGGTGGTCAAGAACTGGGGTGGTGTTTTTTGCAAACAAAACAAGAAGTGCTTTTTTCCAGGCATCTGGGCACTTCGAATTTCCTTTTCGGTTCCTTGCAGCTACATAAAAAGCTGCTTTCCTTGTGCTCTTCACAACTGGGTATTTGAGAAGTCATTCCAGAGTTCTGCTCTTTGAACCACTGTATAAATGAAAATTCACTTACATCACACTTCTCTGAATTTTGCAATTGTGTTTACCCATCAAAATACGCAAACACGCACATGCGTACGCGCACACACACACACACACACACACACACACACACAAAGTGTATTAGGGGAAACCACATTGAAATGTGTTAGAGGAAAGCTTGCAAAAATGTATACAAAAGCACACCTGTGCACAAAAATGCTTATGTATTTTAATGCACATGTAAAAACACAGGACAAAAACAGTCTCAATGTTTGGGATACATTAAAATAACTTTTTAAAACCCTGATAAACAAAAGGAAGCTGACCAATGAGTCCATCCCAAACTTCCATATGGCTGTCCACGCTGTATCCCATTAGCAGGGAAAAGAACAACTTTCAGTCTTGAATCCTGAGAGCCTCCTTATTTTTTCCTGCTCGATATAATCAACCCAATCCCATACTTTTGCTATCATCTGAGCATTCCCTGCCCCTCACAGGGCATCACTCCCTTTTCTCATTTCACCCGGAAAGTCTTGGATTGGTCTTGCAATTAGAGTTTTAACCCTCCAGCTTTTTTGCCACAGATTTGCTGGTTAACTAATTCAGATGAGTGCCAGTGCCCATTAGATAGCCCTGTTCCCGGATGACTAATTAGGTCCAGCCATTTTCCCCGAAGCTCCTAACTTGGGCCGTCCCTTCTCCTGCTCACCTCTATACACATAATAGGCTTCATCTTCCTGAACTTACTCATCTCCAGTAGATTGAGTTATCTGACTCAGTTGGATAATGCAATGTGTGCTAAATGACCTGGCCTGATCTATTATTACAGGCAGTTAACTTTCACTAAAATGTCAAAGGTGTTGTTCCTCCTGCAATTCCAGGTGAATGCACACTATTAACTAAAATGCGTCTTCCTGAGCTCTTTTACACAAACCAAGCTAAGAGCTGGCGTGTGCCCTTGGAGTAGTTCTTCAAGCCATTCACGGGACCATGAAGGGAGCAACAATATTTCTGTGTTCAGAGCAAATTCTGCAAATGCATAGAAAGAAAGATAGCCTGGAAAATTAGACCGTGAAGTGCATGCCCACAGTGCAGATCTGCAATATCTAGCTTAGAAAGTGAGTGTTTCTGAGTATCACTTGACACATTTTCTTTTTGGGTGTACTTATAATGCAAACATGAATATAAACCTGGGGTGTTTGCAAGCTGGTGTGTCACAAGGTACAGCTGTGAGTAAGCAGTGATCATGTCCTGAAGCTGCAGCCATTTCGCACCTGGCAACTTTTTTGCTTTCTGCCCCAAGCAAGCATTAACTGGGAAAGCAAGCGTGGCAAAGTGGCGAGAGTGGAGCATGGAGATTTGGGTTTAAGCCCCCGTGAAGCTCACTCGGTGACTTTGGGGCAGTCACTGGAGGCTTTTTGAAAACTAATGGGAGCTGGGGGTGCATTTTCAGGAAGGAATGCACAGCATGAGTTTGCATGTTTGTGTCCTGAGATCCTGTGTGCATGTGCATACACATGCATGCAGGTGACTGTGTGAGATTTGTGTTTGTTGGTGTGTGTACTTGCCTACTTTCGAGATGGCCCTTCCAGTGCTGAAATGGCCAATGTCCCCCATTCTTTTGTAGGGGAAGGGCTTCCAAATTAATGGGTGTTCCTTGGAGACTTACTTGAGGATCGTCATCTCTTAGTCCAGCAATTTGACTGCATTTGATCCCCGTTGTGTGTGGAATGCTAGCATGGAATCATAGAATAGCAGAGTTGGATTAAGCCAAGAAGGCCGTTTGGTCTAACCCCCTGCTGGGGCAGGACACTAGTTTCCACTATCGCACTCAGATGACTGCCCAGCTTCACCTTGAGCCCACAGCCTCTCTAGAAAACTGGTTCTACTGCTGTATTGTTCTGACAGTGAGGAAACGCTTCCTAGTATCTAACTGGAATATGTTTTCCTGTACCTTGAGCCCATTATTCCATATTCTGCACTCTGGGATAATCGAGAAGAGATCCTGTCCTTCCTCTTTGTGACAGCCTTTCAAGTATGCGTCTTTTCTTCTTCAGGCTGAACATGCCCAGTTCTTTCCATCTCATCTCATTGTTGTCCTCCTCTGAACTGATTCCAGCTTGTCTGCATCTTTCTTCAACCGTGGTGCCCAGAACTGGACACAGGACTGCAGGTGAGGCCTAACCAAAATAGGAAAACTAGTACTTCATGTATTTTGGAAGTGATACGTCTGTTAATTCAGTCTAAAAGAGCATTTGCTCTTTTCACAGCTACATCACATTGATAGCTCATTTCCAGCTTGTGATCTACTACAATTCCAAGATCTTGCTCATTTGCAGTATTGCTGAGTCAAGTATTTCCCATCTTGTATTTGGTTTCTTTTTTTAGGTGCAGGATTGGGCATTTGCCCCTATTGGAATTTATTCTGTAATTTTCAGCCCAGCATTCTAACCTATCAAAATGTCCTTGTTTTCCTTCTGCATAATGTGTGAAATGGATCTCAGCATGGTCTCAGTACATATTTCTGTCCTTAGGGAAGCAATAGCTTCCCAGAGATGGGCAAATCTGGCAAGCCAAATCTCACTGAGGGGTACTGTTTCTACCACTAAAATGAATTCATTCTAGTTCCACACAACTGGCTTTCCCCTCTTCTGCACAGAAATTTGTATGCATTTGTGTAAATATGCCCCTAATTACTACAGTGTGCATTTTAGAAATGCAACTGTTCTACTCATAGATTTTATTTAATTATTTAATTCATTTATATACTGCCCAATAGCCAAGACTGTCTAGGCACTTAACAAAAGTTAAAATTAAACAAACGTTAAAAAGACACACATTAAAATTTCATTCAACAATGAAATTAAAAGAACAAAAAAGTACCATATTTTTCGCTCTATGAGACGCACCTGACCATAAGACGCACCTAGTTTTTAGAGGAGGAAAACAAGAGAAAAAATATTCTCAATCAAATGGTTTACTAAACTTTTTAATAAACTATAACAGAATACAATAACTCCATATTTCAACCTTGTAAAGTGAACAGCAGTCAACAGTGGCATTAAGAACCATCATCACTGTCATTAACAAAAGAGAGACTTTAAAGTTTGAGTACTCTTCTAGTTTTCGTTGAACCCATAGAACTCATCATCACTGGAGTCAGAATTTATGAAGCTCTGTTGCTCACAATCACTGACATCACTTTCTTAGTCAGTAGTGGAATTATTGAAGGAATCCACAATCTACACCAGTTATACAAGAGCTGCTGCAGACAATACAATAACAAATCTAAAAAAGCCAGTAAGTCCATGCTGCCCTACTAGTAAATAATAGAAAAAAACTTCTGACAAAAAATGAGATATTGTACGGTAAATCAAACACACAGTGGACTAAGTAGCCTTTGAAGAATAAACTTCATACACGAAGGTAATGCTGCTCAAATATCCACTGATCCTAAAAAAATGTGTCTGATCAACTAACAGATAACTGATCCATGGAAAGCTTCCTGATAATCACAGGCACATTCCCTATCACTTCCCCATGGGTTTCATTAAAAGACAGGTTGCCATTTGAAAACACACACCGACCTGTGATTAACAGCTCTCACCTGCGCCGGAGGAGGTGGGCGGAGCAGGGCATGCCGAGCGCGTGCCAGCCAGGTGGTGCCACGTGGGGCCGGCAGCGTGCCAGCAGTGGTCTTCTGGGCGGCGTGGCGGCAGGTCTTCCCAGGCTGTGGGGGTGAGCAGTTCCCGGGTGGAGGGGGTGAGCAGTCCATCTCTCCATGTGGCCGGCGGGTTAAAGCCCGTGGCTCCTCCTCCTCCGCACCGCTCCCCGAGCGGCACAGCTCTCACCTGCGCAGGAGGGGGAGGCGGAACAGTGCGCACCGAGCACGCGCTGGCCAGGGGGTGCCACGTGGTGCAGGCAGCTGGCAGCGTCCTGGGCGTCGGGCACACACACATTCGCTCTATAAGGCGCACAGACATTTCCCCTTACTTTTGAGGGGGGAAAAGTGCGTCTTATAGAGCGAAAAATATGGTAATTGCAATTGCTCTTATTCAGCACAGAAGCACAGCAGTGGTAACCTACACATGTTTGCAGACACTTTTTGTTGTTGCTATACAAACTGAGATTAGGTTCACATTCCTGGAACTGCAAATAGGATAATCTGGCAGTAAAATATGAAGTGAATGGATTTCTCACCCTTCCCTGCAGCTGTTGAGAATGGGCCTCCTGTTCAGAGCTCTTTTTTGTACAGCCTCTCAATAAACTGATGGGAAGGTCATGCAATGTGCATGATGCCACACTCCAGGACACACACCGATGAGCACCAGCAGCACATCCAGTTTTTAAATTTTATAGATTTAATTTTAAATTACAAAAACAAAACATGCTTTACAGATTTAATTTATATTGTGAAATATGTTAGTATAAAACACTGGCTTCAGTTACAAACAATCCTGTGTTATAATGCCATGTAGAAGCCTCCATGAGGCATCATGGATGAGCTATTAGCATCTGTATTACACAGGCAATCAATCTGTAGCATCTTGGTTTGTTTCATCTCATCTTCTACACTCATAGAGGGTTTTGGCTGCTCAAATAAATCTTATCTTCTACATCTTTCTCTTTTGAAGGCTCTGTTCAACTATTTAGCTTGGTTCTTCCCTAAAAGATGCCATCAACTCTGCTACCATGATCCTCCTTCATTTAAACGACTACGGTCTAGCACAAGTTTCATTATGTTTTATGTTAGCCAAGTGGTACACACACAAACAGAAAGAGACAGAGAGGAAAGTTCTGCCCATTTCACACAGTAAAAGAAATTGCATTCCAAACACTTTGCTGTGTAAACAGATGTACACTCTCCCTTTCCTTCCACATGGATGGGGCATTTCCATGCCCATTGTTGGCTGCCATACAGCCAAAATGTCACAAAATGTTCTTCCAGTGTTATCAGGGCAGTACAAACAGCATTTGTCTGATTGATCAAGGTGATCAAGGATCTTTTGGCTACAAAACTGCCAATCACAAGGGGGGTGGGTTCAAAACAGCAGTCCCTGGTATGCCTTGAACTCTGAACACTTGGAGCTAAACTAAAACCATTAGCCTCTCCCAGTTTTACTTCCTTGTGTAAAGCATTATTATTCTCATCATAATAAATTAGAGAAATCTCTAAAGGTTTCTGAATCCATTTCTTCAGAATCTGACTTTTCACTAGTGCCTGGTGGGCAGGGTTACAGTTCGACGGTGTATCCGTTTTCATACACTTCCTTCACAACTTCTTTTCTGATTACCTATTACCAATTTTTATTTCCTCATCCAAAAGGGGAAGAGAACCACCGACATTGATTCCCCTGTATCAATCATAGAAACATAAAAAGATAGAAACACAGAAACAGAGCGAGTCAGAAGGGGCCTCCTGGGCCATCAAGTCTGACCTCCTCTCCCAGGAGACTTCCCCAGTCTGGCCTTCAGTTGGCCAAAGTTGGCCCTCTTGAAGTCTCAGCTTCTAGTGCTCGACCTGCTGCACATCCCCAGTCCCCTGATCTCAAAGCAAAGGATGGAGTGATCACTCGCATCCAGAGCTCCCCTAATCTGTACTTCATTTATCAGCTCCTCCCTATTGGTCAAGACCAAGTCAAGGATGTTTCCCCCCCTCATCGCCTCTTGGACCCTCTATGTGAAAAACGCTCCCTCAATAGCTTCTAGGAAGCGACGTGACCTGGCTGTCACTGCTGAGTGAGTCTCCCAGGTAATCTCCAGGAGATTGAAATCTCCCATAATTACTGTGTCTCTCCCATGAGATATCCTTAGAATCTGGCCTGTCAGGACATCATCCAGGGTCTTAAGTTGACCTGGAGGGCGATAACATACCCCCACTGTCAGGTCTCTTTCCCTGTCAAAACCCCTAAGTTTCATCCAGACTGCCTCTACCGAATCCCCATCTGTGCTGCATTCTATCTCACTGCATCCTATCCCTTCCCTGACGTATAAAGCCACGCCCCACCTCTCTTTCCCTTCCTGTCCTTTCTAAAAAGGTGATACCCTTCTATGTTCACATTCCAGACTTGCCTTTCATCCCACCAAGTTTCTGTGATTCCCACTAGCCCATACCCTCCTATTCCCAGGAGAGCTTCAAGCTCTTCCTGCTTATTACCCACACTCCTAGCATTGGTGTACATGCACCTCAGCTCCTTCCCACCACTTCCTTTCCTTGGAGTTCCCAGCGTCCTCCTCCCTCCCATCCTCCCTGATACCTGGCCCCTCTCTGTAGGAGTCCTGTCAGTCCCTGCAGTATCTCTAAAACTCTGCTCCCAGAGCTCTGACCCTCCCCCCACACTTGTCCAGTGCAGACACGTTTCTGGGGGGCCTGAACCCCCCCCCCCGGCTCAGTTTAAAGTCTTCCGGACGAAGCTCGCTAGAGCATCTCCAAAGGACCTCTTCCCCATCCTCGTGAGGTGTAACCTGCCCCTTGCCAGAAGTCCATTGGCAAGAAAATGAGTGTCATGGTCAGGGAACCCGAAGCGTTCCTTCTGGCACCACACCCTAAGCCAGTTGTTCACCTCGGAGACCCTCCTGTCCCTTCCTGGCCCAAATCCCCAGACAGGTAAGATTGACGAGAAGGCCACTTGGACCTTCAGCTCCCTGAGTTTCCTCCCCAAGGCCTCGAAGTCCCTGGTGGTCCCAACCACACCCTGCCTGGCCACATCGTTTGTGCCCACATGGATCACCAGGAGCAGCTGGTGACCCCTGGAGCGAACAAGACGCTCCACTCTGTCCTTCACATGCCGGATGAGTGCGCCCAGCAGGCAGCAAACCTCCCTTGTCTCCTGGTTGGGGCGGCACACCGCCGGCTCAGTGCCCCTCAGCAGGGAGTCCCCAACAACAATCATCCACCGCCGTACCGGCCCCCTTGCCGCTTGTCGTCCCCAGCTGGGGGTCCTGCATGTCCCCCGAGGCCTCATGAGCCCCACCCTCCCCAAGTGGAGAGAACCTGTTTCCCAGCTCCAGATTCTGCCAGGAGGAGGAGGAGGAGGCCGTGCTGGCCTCCTCCTCCTGTGGGTGACATACCTCCATGTCTCCACAGCTGCTCTTCCCGTAGCCTCTCCCTCAACCCTCTGTCCAGAGGGGGGCTGCTCCTGGGGAGCCTGGAGGGCTCTCTCGGCCCTCAGGCACCTCACCTCCTCCTCTCGCAGGGTCACCATCTTGCACCAAGGGCAAGTGTATCCCTGCCTCTCCCGGGGGAGAAGGGCGAACATGTCGCAGCTCTCGCAGCGGAGAGCAACACCCGTGACTCCCGCCAAGGCCATCTCCTGGCCTGCCATCAGTATTCCTTCCGAGACCTTGCCTTGGTCCCCTGCCTTGCCTGTCCTGCAGTTCCTCTCACTCGCCCAGTTCTCCCAGACAAAAGCCCACTCTTACACACACACAAGGATAAAATAAACTTAAATTTATAAAATAAACTTAAATTTAAATTGGAGGAAAAACAAAGCAAGCACAGCACAGCACAGCACCAAAAACAAAACAAAACAAAACAAAACAATACAAAACAAAACAAGGAAGGAAGGAAGGAAGGAAGGAAGGAAGGAAGGAAGGAAGACAAAACAATAATAATAAAAAAAACCTCGGTGTCCCAGGGGAGGGAGTCCCCGAACAGCCTGGGCCTCAGCTAAGGGATGCAAACAAGGGACGACACCACGGCCTTATCAGTCCCTCAGGCCGGTGGCCCCGCCCCCTGCTCCCTCCTGGCCCCTCTGGCCTCTCTGGCCCTGCCCCCTTCCTCTCCGCTGCTCCTGGCCCTGTGCTCCCCTGCCCAGCTCCTCCCTTGCCTTCGCCAGTCCCCTGGCCTCTCAGCACTTTCTCCCAGCCTGTGCCTCTGCTGCTCTGCTGCTCTGCCAAGAGGCCAGAGACAAAAGGGCCTTATCAGTCCCTCAGGCCGGTGGCCCCGCCTGTCTGCTTCCTCCTGGCCCCATATCATATCATTCACTAAGTTTATCTGGCAAAATGAGCAACTGGGAGCAAGAAGATGGAGACTGAATTACAACCTCTTACTACTAGTTGATATACTGAAGAAATGTGAAAGAAGATTTCTTCAGCTTGAACAATACAGTGTTTGATGCACAGCAATAATATGGAAAGGCAGTAAAGCATACATGAGAGAGAAGTTAACATCAGTAGTTTCAAAGAAAAAAGAAAAGAAAAACAAATTACAAAACTCCTTGAAAAATTCACATATTAGAGGACTGTCATAAGAAGTCTCTAGATTAAAAAAAGTCTTATCTGAACTTAGATGGTTAAGAAATTGATTAGCTTTGAGAGAGACAGAGGAAGTTCAAAAGAAACTAACTTTAAAAAAACAAGAAACACACTTTAAATAAGCAAAAAACCTGGGAGATATTTAGTGTACTGTCTCAAAAGAAAAACAGACAAGTGATCGATAACAGGAGTAAAGGCAGCATGTGGAGAAACAAATGCATGATCAATTTAAACTTTTTTTTTCAAATTTCTATTTAAAAAGTACATTTCAGAGAGGAAGTCCATATAGATAAATTCACGTCAGATCAAGGAGGAATGCTAAATGGCTCCATTACTAATCAAGAGATATCACAAGCAATTAAAAAAACTAAAATAGGGCAAGACACCTGGACCACACGGTCTCTCCACAATGTACTATAAATATCTAGAGGAAAAATTAATTTTGCCACTCCAAAAAGTAATGAATGAAATTAAAGATGAAAGAACATTACCAACATCATGTCAAGAAGCTTATTGATACACAAAGAAGGCAATGACCCTGCCTTGTCACAGTCTTATAGACCAATTCCATTATTAAATGTGGATGATAAATATTTTATAATGGCTGAAAGACTAAGATATATAGAAAAACAGATTCATACAGACCGAACTGGATTATCCCAAAGAGGTTAATAAAAGGCAACATATGCCTTGTGATTAATACCATTGAATTTGTTAAGGAGAAGAAGAACAGAAACATAGAAACATAGAAACAGAGTGAGTCAGAAGGGGTCTCCTGGGCCATCTAGTCTGACCTCCGGCACCAGCATTAAATAAATAAAGTGGCATTTGTCTTCCTAGATATGGAAAAAGCCTTTGACAATGTGTCTTGGTCCTTTTTGTTGAAAACTCTTAAATATTAAGACTGTGGTCCAAGATTTATGAACTAGATCCAAGCAGGTTCTGCTAAGCAGCATGCGAAGTTCCTCATAAATGGAATGCTAACTGAAAGCTTTCACATTGGAAAGGGGACTTGAGAAAACTGGTATAAAATGTATTTCCAGTGGTATATTACCCTGAAAGATATACAGAAAACGGACAAGAACTATAATGGAAAATGTTGGAAATGCAAAGACATGGAACATTTTATCACATATGGTGGATATGTGACATTCAAAACATGTTGGTAGCAGATACAGTTGGGATGCAGAAAATGCTTAAAACTGACTTTCCAATGAATGCTAAGAATAGTATGATCCCAGAGACTAACCCAAAGTTTATGTCAGAACTATATGAATATATAATAACAGCAGCAGTGCTAATTGCCTCAAAGTGGAAAGCTGAAGATTGCTTAGCTGTTGAAGCTGAGTACACAGCAACGGTGAAGCTAACTAGTTACGTCAACTGAAGACGAGTTAAAGAATTTATTCAAAGATGGAAGATTCACTTTGAACAATTTAAATAATGATTGAAGAAAATATAATTTATACAAATGCTTGTGATTTCATTCTCACAAAAGCAATGTTGAACTCTATAACTATAATAAATCTATAATAGGCTAGACAAATACACGGCTGAGAACTGAATGAATGGGACAGGACAGTGGTTGATAGAGGCCTTTGTTTATTGTAAATGTGCTTAAATGAGAAGCTGCTTGTTATATCCTTAGAATGACCCTCAGCAGTGGTAGGGGTGGCAGGAGTGGCTGCTCCTGCTGCCTAAGTTTTACTTTTTTTCTTTCTAACAATATACTCCTTTTTTTACCTCTACTGTACACATACACACGTGCATGTGTATCATTTCCTAAGTTATAACTTTGTAGCATCTGCATCAGATACAGTGCGCAAGAGTAATGTTGTGTTTACTTCCAGGAACTTGTCATAGTTTTAACAATTCACTCTTTAGACCTGAGTCTGGAATCCTGAGACCAAGTGACCAAATCCAGTCCCCCTAGGCACAGTTCCTTTCCCCCAACCACCAAATGGTTTTCTGGCTTGGTGCGGTATTTCCCTGCATTTGGAATGGTTGAAATGCTTCTCCTATACATAGTTACTGGCAGTAAGTGATGTAAATTTGGCTCCTGCAATGGCTTTTATTCTGACATCGCCTTTGGCCCTCTCCATTCTGTGTTTGGCCCGGCCACCACTGTAATGTGATCTCTAAGAGGTTCTCCAAAACTGAATTTAGACCTTGGGTGAAAGAAGTTCTTCAAACTGGTTTACGGGGGGAAATACATTTCCTTGAAGTTGGGACTTGTTCTCCAGGCACATCACAATAAATATCAAGCCCAAGTTGTCATAGGATACTTCCAGGTTCACAATTTTGCTTCTAGATATGAGCTGGGTCACAGAATGTTCTCTTCTGGTACTGGAATCCAGAAGAGCACTTCATGCATGGTGAACAAAATGCATTACCTCCTTCATGTCAACATGATGGCAATCATTGTACACCTCTTTCCCTTTTGTTCTGCGAAAGATCTTGACAATATAAAAGCTTCCAGATGGGGAACAGCAAGAAAAAGGCACAGCAGAAAGCCAAACACTGGCCATCTGCTAAACATCTTATCGAAGCAACATAATCTTACACGCTTGCCATGGCACATGGTGGGAATCTGTCCGAACCCATCATAAGTGGAAGCATTTTTTTCAAATGGAAGAACCACTGGGAAGATTCCCAAATCAAACTATTTAAATTAACGTGTTATTTGGAGTATTCTTTGAAAAGATTTTAAGAGGGGGAAAGGCAAGATAAAAACAGCTTATTTTTCCCCTTCCGATCAATCTGTTTCCACTTAGGCCATAACAAAACGAACTGCTTGATGAAGGCACATTGTGAACTGCAAAGAAGCCAATAGATGCTTCTGCATTTGCTTTTGTCCTTAGTGAAAATTATTTCACAAGGAAAAGCATCGCCTGCCAAACCACCCCCCACACACCTCCACACACAATCCTATTTTAAATGAAAGACTAGTTTTGCTTTCCTGAAAAGTAGCCAATGGTGAACCCAGGGAGCTCTGCCTTAATGGAATGAAAAACCTACACCTAAAAGGAATAGGTAGCAAGGGGGAGGTCCAAAAGACAGTACTTTACTGTTTCTTGGTGGATGCTTTGACAGCTCAGCACTCACAATCCTATACACAGGGCACTGACACTTGTAAAGATCTATGTTAATGATTGGTATTCTCTTAGCCTTTGACACCAGAAGCTGCAAATAGTTGTCCTAACTGAAATGCAGGAATTGCTCTACACAACACATTTAACTAAGTTTAGAATAAACTTTTTAAAAGAAGCAACACAGACCTGAATTCAGCCAAACTGTAAAAAAGAAAAGAAAAGAAGGTAACTTTCTACAGCATTCAGCAGAAGGAGGATGATTCAGGCCCTGCTTTGAAATAACCTGAAGGGCAAATGTATCTTTCATTATACTGCAGCCAGGTAGTGTTGTGAGCTAGGTGCCCCCTCCCAAACAAGACAAGCACTTCAGGAAATTATTAAAAGAGTTTTTATTCCATACATAATGTATTCAAAAACCTCGAAACACGCACTCCAGGTGGAAAGTTGACTCCTCACTCTGCCCCTATTCACCCAAAGCTTTGGTTATGAACCCTTCGGAGCTGGTCTCTGGGGGGGGGGGGGGCGCTATGAAAGCAGGCATGCCAACGTTCTTCCCATTGAGCTCCTACTTCGTCCAGCCAGCGAGTCTGTCAATGGGCCCTTGCATCCACGTCTCCAGGGGTGTCAAGTTCTCCTCCCGAGAACCCCTCCCCAGCCTGTTCTCTGCCGGCTTCTTTCCCACGTTCAGGAGTGGGAAGGGGCTCCGTGGCTGTCCTTGAAGTGCTTTGATCCAGGACTGGCTCATCGGGAGAGGTTTGGCCACTGGGGTCTCACTGGTCTCAACAACTCCAATATCAGAATGAGAACTCTGAGCCACGGCCGGGTCAGCTCTCCACTCCCACTCCTCCGAGTCTAAGCCACCATTCCCACCCAAGCCCTCCATCTCTCATGCACGCCTGGGAAACGCTTCAGAGCACGTGTGCATGTAGGATGAACATCTCTTTGTTACATTTTTGTTCCCTTCCCATTTTGCCCCATCACAACATATCCAAGGTGTCCTACTAGCTTGTCCTAACTTGTCCTGTGAGATGGATAAAACTAAGAGAAGGCAGCCAGCTCAAAGTTACCTGGTAAGTCATCTGCTGACTTAGTAGAAACTTCAGCCAAGCTCTCATTGCTTCCATAATCTAAGCCAATTTTCCCCATGTAGTATCCTGAAGGATTCTTAGACATCAACTTCCATCTGTCACATTCAGCATGTGCAGTGATCAGGGATGCTGGAAACTGTAGTCCATAGCAATCCAGATAACCCTAGCTCTTAGCTCATGTTTACTGGGAACAATGTGACTGATCTCACATTGCTTTCAGTAACATATGCCAACATTCACCCTCATTGACTGGGAAGATGACATGGCACATGTACAAGCATGTTGCTTTCAGGAAAATGTAAATAAGATGACAGGAGATCTGGACAACAGGAGAACAAAGATTAAACTGATACATTGTCCAATTATGCCTTAAACTTTCGCTTTTTTATTATCAGCTACAAAGTAATTTTCAGATTTAACTTTTGAAGATTCATTTTAAGCCACAAGTTGAAAGTCAAATGTTTCAGAGATAATAGCTGTCACTTGTCTGTGTTTGTGTTTTTGTTTGTTGTTGTTGTTATGTATTGTCAAGTAATCTCTGACTTCTGGTGACCCTATGAATGAAAGCCCTCTGGAATGTCCTATCCATGACAGCCTGCTCAGCCTTTCCAAATTCAAGGCTGTGGCTTCCTTAATGGAGTTAATGCATCTCTTGTTTGATCTTCCTTTTTTTCTTTGAGTTTCCCTAGCATGGTCTTCTCCAGTGAGTCGTGCCTTTTCACAATGTGTTCAAAGTATGACAGCCTCTATTTTGTCATTTTCCCTTTGAGGTCAACTTCCAGCTTCATTTGTTCTAGGAGCCACTTGTTGGTCTTTCTGTCAATCCAGGGTATTTGCAAAGCCATCCTCCTACATCATGTTTCAAATGCATCAATTTCCATCAATGTTTTGTGCTTTTGGTAAGTTTCAAATAAGAAATCTCAATCTGCCGAATAGTAATTGCTGTATCAAGTACTATATGATTTAAAGATGTCATTGTGTAACAATGGTCATGCACTATCAGCTCAGAAATGCCATTACACACAAGTCATCTTCTCAGTTCTTACTTTTACATTTTACAGAAAGCAGTGGCTATTTAATGATTGCTAGTACAGCCTACAGAGAAAAATAGAATAAGGTCAATACACCATACATGTTGTATGCATAAACTTAGAAGTTTGAATCAAATACCCAGGATTTTCACTTTTCACAATTGTACCAGTGATCATGCTACACTATGAAGCATTATTCCCTTCTTTAGAGGCTGCAGAATGCTCAACACATTTGACGAGCATGGACATTCCTTAGCCAATAGGAGAACACTGTTGGTTGTAGAATAGCCTATCAGGCATGATGATACAGTTCAGTCCCATTCCCACCACACTTGGCAAATTATCTTTTGTAGCACAGGTGGTCTGGGTTTTGGTGACGATTGAACATGACCTCCATGGTTCCACTTTGGCTGCTACTGAGGCTGGGAGATGGAAGCAAAGAACATTATTTTTCCAGAACATGTGGAAGTTCTGTAAGACTATATGTTGACACACCCACAGGCTGAATGACACACCCACCTATGTCTTTGGAGGGAGGCAAATTTTTAGCATTTTAGCATATAACTCCATCCGTTGACATTGCTTGATAGACCACTACCGTTGAGTTTTTAGTTTGCCGTGTACATCTCAGAAAAGCACCAAGAATAACTTCTGTTTAATTAAGATGCTAGCAATGCAAACATTTTTCAGCAAATGTATAATATATACATTTCTGATCCTTTTACCAAGTTATATATCCTTCAATTAAAAATAGGCCCAGGTAATTCTTCATTAGGTCTTAAAAGCTAGACAGCAAAATCTTTTTCTTCAGGCTTTTTTTTTTAAGAATAAGAAACATTCTCCTTGAAAACTAAAGATACAACATTCATGTTGTTTTCCAAAACTACTTTAATGTTAAAATATGCTTAAAGTGGAAATTGCTTTGGGGATCTGGGAAATGTATACCAAACTCTGGACAGTCTGCAAAACTCAGAGCAGTGAATAAAAAGGCCCAGCAGGACAAAAACATGGTTAATATGAGCTCTACTTTACAATTAGGCTAGAGAGAAGAGGAAGAAAGTAATAAATCATTTGATCACTAGGGATATAATCTACTGGGAGTGGTGCTCCCCCAAAATAAATGCTAAAGAAGTAGACTTGCTTAGTTTCAATGCTCAGTGAATTGCATCAGGTTCTGTTTAACCTTCTGCAATAACATACTTTTGGATAGAAATTCATTTTTAAAATATTTTGTTCTACAGTAGTTTTGGAAAATAAAAGTTGATTTGAAGGAAGAGCTTTGGAAAAGCTTTTTGTGAAATATAGTATCAAGCAAATAACAATGCAATTCACTACATGTCTACTCAGAAGTAACTCCTACACTAGCATGGTTTCCACACTCCCTGATCAGTCCTTCTCCTGGCAGCACATATACCATTGGCCACCATTTCTGAAATTCAACTCATGCTGCACTGCTCCTACCTTTCTGTATTGGTCCATCTGGATCCCTAGGCATGTCCCCTGCCACCTCCTTTGTCATCATCATCATCCTCTTCCTCTGCTGCTTTTCATTTCTTTTCCTCAGCTTACTGTGCAGAGAAATTCCCCTTTTTACTCCGATTCTTCTCCATGTTGAGACTTCGTCATCCACACCCTTCTTCAGTCAGACCTCACCTGGAATATTGTGTTCAGTTCTGGGCACCCACATTTTAAAAAGAGGAAAAAATCTAGAAAGGGTTCAGAGCAGGTCAGCAGAGATGCTGAAAGGTCTGAAAACTGACCCTTATGATGAGAGGCTGAGAGAGCTAGGCATGTTCAGCCTCAAGAAGAGAAAACTACAAGGGGATGTGATAGCACTCTCCAAGTACCTCAAAGGCTGTTGCAAAGAGGAAGGAAAAGGCCTTTTCTCACTCATCTCTGAGTGTAGGACATGGAACAACAAACCTAAACCACAGCACATCTGATTCAGGTGAGGCACCAGGAGAAACTTCCTCACTGCCAGAGCAATATGACAATGGAACCATTGACAACAGTGGTTGTGGGCTTTCCCACACTAGAAGCATTCAAGGTGGAAATGGACAGTCATCTGAGTGGGATGGTGTAACTTGGCATCCTGCATCTGCAGGATGGTGCCTTCTGGAAGGGGCCTCTTCTGACTCTACTATTCTATGAATCTATGAATCACTTCTCACCTTTCTCCTCAAGTTCTGTGAAGTGACTGCTTTATCCAGACAGCCTTGGGAAGGGGAAGAAGGAGGGGCTGGCACAGGGAAGAGTGGCATGGGAAGGAAAGAAATGCAGAAACGCTCTGGATGCTTTGTGTTCTGCAGAGCAGGGGAAGGAGATGAAGCAGGGTGCTGTGGGGGGTGGGAATAGGCAGATGCACAGTGGGACGTGTGAAGCATCGCACCTGCATAGCAAAGCATTGCACATGGTGCTAGCACAAGCTATACATAAGCAACCTGCACCTCCAAGTGGAAGGGTACATGCACACACAACATAATGATAGCTCCACAGCTGCCTCCAGAGCAAGGAGTGCACCCTGCTTGGAAGACTGGCAGCCGAGAGTAGATTATGGCCAATGTTTTCTGTCCCACTTACTTGCAAACCAGCCGACACACTGCCAAAGGTGGGTTGCTGCAGCATTCCAGAGGGGAGGAGGGAGAGGGGATCATGCTATCTCTATTCTTTGGCTGTGCAGAGGGCAACATTGGAGGAAAAACAGAGAAGGTTGCTGTAGCTAGTCAAGGCAGCCTTGGGAAGAGACTGGAGCCTAGGGAAGGCAGGAGGCCATGCCTGTTCATGCTGAATGGGTTACGTGCGTAGAGGTGGCGGCTGCAGTAGTGCAGCCATTGAGGAGCAGGAGGTGCCGGAGGCTGCAGCGTTCCATCATGGAAAGGGTTGTTGGAGGGCTTGTGGATATGGAACCCTGCAGGGCTGCTGCCATGTCAGTTCAGATGGCCTCAGTTCACCAGTGTATAGCTTCCATGCATGCTCTCATGATGTGCTAGTACATGGCATTGGAGGTTCTCTGCCCTGCCCTGCCTGATGATCTCCTTAAAGGCACACATGCTGCTGGAGATGTTGTTCATTGCCCAGACCACAGCTAGGTGGTAAGTGCCGTGCCTTTGGTTCTCCTGCTCATTCCTTTGTCAAATGAGTTCACGAATCCATTCCCCAGGCTGTTCCTAAGCCATGAGGAGTTCTCTGCCCAGCTGTACCCTATCTGCTTTGTGCATGTGGTGCAAATGTATGACACACTAAGAGTTTGTGATGGAGAAGGCAAACAGGGGGAAAGTGAGAGCTGCCTGTGAGAACTGCAGTGAGCAGATAGGAGTGCCCAGCATGGCTGCCTCCAAGTTCATGGACTGAGGCAGTAAAAAATGCTTTTCTGTTGCTAGAGAAGAACAGAAATAATTGGTGGACATCTGGAGGCAATTGAAGAAGCTAAAAGGGTAAAGGAGTGTAGAGCACTCCTTTGGAGTGAAGCAGGTGTTAATGCAGAGTAGGATAATACGTGCGGGAGGACTGAAACAGCCCCTGAACAGTTGCTCTTTCCAGGGGACATTGTGGTAGCTGCTGGAGTGGGACCACAAACTGGGATTCTATGTCCAGAGAAGCTTTGATGAGCATGGGGGCCATAGAACAGACTGCTGTTTCTCTGTGTGGTTTCTAGAAAACAAAGGTACCATGCTGCATGACCGTGACAGGGTTCTGATGACACAACAGACTTCAACTTTCAAGGACTAAAAAACCACCATGGTTTGACATTCTGTACGAACCCACCCTCTCTTTTGCTTTATCTCCCATACAAACTCCCATACTCTCTCTCTCTCTCTCTCTCTCTCTCTCTCTCTCTCTCTCTCT
>NW_025335780.1:10772851-10797337 GCF_004798865.1 Varanus komodoensis
CACACACGGATGCACACACGGATGCACACTAATTGACCTGTTGGGGGAAGTGGTGTTTAACTCTTCCTTCCTAAACCAGATTGCACCCAATCAGTCCCTCCATTTTCCCTAGGTTTACCAGTAACATTTCTAAGCTCATTAGCAACATAAATGGTGCATCTCCAGCCAAGCCTTCTTTCCTCTGTTTGTTGCTCAACTGTTTCCTGCCGTTTAAGGCACAGACCCAGTGAGCTCCATGCTTCTATGTGATTTTAGTTCCCTGTACACACAGGGGGAGACAGCGTTCTCCCCTCCTGGGCAGGATTTTAGGCAGGTCAAGCTCAATTTTGTTAAGGTTCTCATTGTTCAATACTAAATGTGATCCATCCTGATTCCAATTCTATGTGCCACTTTTTGATTGGCGGATTCCACTGTAAAATTGGGTAAAGTATGAATTTCAAAGGATAATTGAGTTTCAGTTTGTATAGCACTGCAAAACAGCAAAGTTAGGTAAATTCACATTAACATGCAAACTAAAGGAATGTTTCTTCCATTCCTACATACAGCCAAAATACCTTCAAAAATAGCTACACTGTGCCACCTTGAGTTAAAATAAAACAAAATGAAAAAAGAGCCTTATCTACTTCATGCAAGCTAGAAATATCAATGATGTCTACTTGTTGTTGTTTATTTATGGATGTATATCTCACTTAAAAAGTATGAAATAAGTCTGAAATGGGTAGAGAAAAGATTAATAACAGTCCAGAAAGTTATTCTTCATCTATGGAGGAACAACATGGTAGGCATGTCATGAGAGGAGCCGGCTGCAGCCAGGGGTCAGACTAGATGGCCCAGGAGGCTCCTTCTGACTCTCTATGTTTCTGTATGGCAGTTAATAGGTGCAGTTCAAGCAGGTTGTCCACAACCCCGAAAATATGGGCATCCTATACAGGGGTGACTCAGGAGGTAACAGATCCCTCTGTGCTTGATCCAGTCTACAAAGCAGCTGGAGGGCTGATTTTGGCCATACAACTTCAAAGTAGTTGGGAGGGGCAGGGAAGGAGGCTGAGGTTATGTCATACCTTGGCAGAATCCACCTGCTCCCATCCCTGTTCCAGAACATGGCCTGTATTCTGCTTCTGATATTGCTTGTGCAATCCTAGAGAAAAAGCTGAAATGGTTCTTTCTGCACTGACTGTAAGGCTAGGGAGGAAACTCTGATCATGGTTCTTATCTCCAAGGTTAGAAATGTTTCCTGACATTGGAGGTGGGTATCCTAGGGATGGTATTGCCCTTAGATGCTGTCTAGAACCACAGGGGTCTCCGTCTGTTGTAGGCCTGCTATAAGTACCAGGGCCAGCCTCCTTAGCTGATTCTGTGTTACAATCAATTTCACATAGACATTTGGATTTTTATGATACTCCACTGTCTGTAACAGTGAGGTCATGAACAAATATGCAAGCTTGTGGGTGAAGGTTTAGTTGAAAATGTGGCATAGTTTTCATGTCCAAGATATCAAACAGAAAAGACAGAGCAAAGACGAAGATGGGGAAGCTGCCAATTTTGCTAGCCAAATTTTGAGTGTGAACTTACAACATTCCAAACTGGAGTGCTTCAGAGGGCAAACCTTTGGCTCTGCAGAAGGCATCAGAGGAGCCGTAAGAGACGGGAGACTCTTTCCTTGAAGCCAGAGACAAAGCAGGGGTTCTTCCTTGGTGCCACAGAAAGGTCAGCAGCAGTTCTTCTGAGATGTTAGCAGAGGGAGAGGAAGGGAGAAAAGTGAGTGTAACACTAGGTGGAAAGGGGATGGCTCTGGATCCATCACCTTGCCCTTCCTGTCTCTGTTCACTGAGAGCCAAGTCAGTTCAATGGCCCCAGAAGCCTGTGTACCTAACTTAGGGGATGGGGATAAATTTGTTCAGTTTTCATTGTAATGCAAACTTACATAGCTTTGTGCTTTTGAATCCATGCACTAAGCAAAACTCTTATCCTTTGCAATTGCTCATCTCCTAACTTTGTCATAGAGCTCTCCAGGCATAAAATGCATTCAAGCTTTGTGCATGAGAGGAAAGTGCACACAGAAATGTGCACATTACTGAAAATCAGCATTCAAAAAGCATTATATTAGGAAAATTGCTTAGAAAAGTGTGGATATTAGGCAAATGACATACAAAAATAGGCATATATTGACAGAAAATGTGCAAATAGCTGTGTACATCTCTACATGAGAAGCTTTTTTCCCCCATGCTCAAAGTTTGAGGCAACCTGAATTTACACTTGCAAAAATGAGGAAGTGAGAGAAACCATAACTGACAGACATGCCCTTCCCAAAGCTAAATAGGTTGCACTAGCAGCCATGGAAGGCCAAAACTCATCCATCATTCCTCCTGCTTCTATGGAGGGCTCTGATCTTGGACTCGCATGACTAAAGAGTAGTGACTTTTTAGGACGGTGTTCTTTGATGCCTTTTTAATATTTTGGCAGGAACAAATACAACTTTTCATAAACTGTTAACCAGTTTGAGATACTAAATACTTTTGAATATCATGCCTCAAGTGCTGTCAGATGATAAATGCCATGTCAGCTAGGAATAAGAATGCCATTGCATGTTTTCTGTCAAATGCTGTCAAATAACAAATCACAGCAGGGCATGACAAACACCACACACTGTTAATTCACAATAGTTCAGTGCTGAATACAGTCTTTGGGTTGATTTTGAAATTCTTGGGTCAATTGAAGAATACTTTTTAGAAATTCACTTACTGGACCACAATTCAAGAGTAAGTGGTGGCAAACAGGGCTTAGTGGACCCATGAAACAATGAAGGAAAGATGTGACTTTTGTCAACATTGTTGAAAACAAGGAATTTCCTGCTGCACAGTTGTTTAACCCTCTAACATTTTGTGTGCCAGTTAATGTGTTACTGCCTATATTATGCATTAATACTTGCTTCATGATCCATACATTCTACCCTATATATTTTACCCACATACTTTGCTCACTAGCTGGGGTATTCACACTTCCAACAAAAGTGGTATATAACTCTTACAGATAAATGAAATTATGAAAATCAACTATCTTCTTTATGACGGTTTGTAAACCTAGCTGAGGCAGGTGTGAAGTAATATAAGAAGGTGCTATACAATATTTCAAACAGTTAATACAAAGTAAGAATAAATAAAAATGAAAGAACTATCAGACTCTGTTACAGTCAGAAATCACAAAACTGCCCCCAACTTTATGAAAAGTTAACTATAGAGAATAGTACACAATTTCCCAAGGCAATCTTCTTTGTAGATTTTTAAGGCTCATTTCTCCCAGGAATCGTAAATATGATGAAACCACCATGGTGGTGACTCTTCCTCGCCAAGCCATTTTTGTGTATGCTGATCCTTTCTTCTGAAAGTAGCTTTCCATGCCAAAATTGGGAATGGGCTCCCAGTTAAAAATGAAGTTCTGCACAAGACTGTGAATCTCAGAATTGTCTTGGAGAATCTCATTAGTTTACCCCACTAATGCAGGTGAATCTCTCCTGCCCAAGGCGCAAGTTCAGGTTCAGGGAAGCTCTCAGGGACTGCATCCCAGCAGTGTGCAGGGACAAAGCCGAAAGGGATAGAGAAAAAATGCAAGAATGACTGGCATAGTTTTGCCTAAAGCTCTTAGTAGCAGTAACTATGCCTTAAGAGATGCACGGACACATGTTAGAATCAGAAGAAAACTGCACAAAAGTTAGGAAACCACAGCATGGTCCCTGGTTTGGAGAAGGGAGCATGCCCATCCAGTGAGCCCCAAGAGGCCAGATTTGGTACCAAGTCTTGAGATTGTTTCTCATTCCTTTGCTAATGGAATGGCTTCCATTGGCCTACGCATGTCCTCAGCATCTGCTTCAGAACATTGGAAGGCCTTCCGCACCCTTCATGGATGACATGAAAACCACCGTAGGAAGAAAAGAATACAAAGTCTTGTTATGTGAATGGGCATCCACTCATGGAATCTGACTTTTCACACACACAGTGCATTCAGAAGGGCCACTGTACCAACATTAACCAGGAAAGCAAGGACTATAAATGACCAGGTTTGTATATGGCAGTGAGGTGGCAGAATGTGCAGTGACATTTCAGAGTAGAATGAGGGTAGGGAGAACCATATTTCAATGTCCCCTTCATGGCAACACACACACACACTCTCTTATATATCCCAGATTTTTACTAAAGGGGGTGTTTTCAGTGTTATAGGATTATTCAAGATGGTATCTCCTACCTGTAGTTTAAAGTGTTAGCATCTATTATCCCAAGATTCTGTCTGCATATAGACATGTTTGTTTCCAATGTTTCCAAGGAGGGCATGAGACTTGCTTGTGTAAGGGGTGAGAAAGTTCTAGGGATCCCTAGGAGAGAATGCACCAGCTCCAGGTTTACTCAAAATGAGACATTTATTCTTGCAACAATTGATTCACGAACTAGTTTTCCAAGCATTTAGCACTTACACCACACAGCGGGGACCCCTACAAGGTAGTTTCCATCTGGTGGAATGGATGGTTGGTGAAGCTCCCTTGAAAAATGTCCTAACAAAGGCCCAAAGGAAATGACTCATTTATATAGGTTACATGTTTATAGCATGGTGCATACAGACAGCATTTTACATTACAGCACAATTGGGAGATAGGTTTGCACTGATTAATAAGGCAGTATAGACACATTGTTTACACAGCAGCTAAGAACAATTAAGTTGTGTGAAGAGTATTCCCATTTTGTTTGCCTACTCTGCCCATTCCATTCCTGCTGAGGGTGCCAAAATGATAGCAAGCAGGTTCATTAGTCACCTCATTATCATGAAGAGACCATTGTACTGGCAGGGCTGATAAGGACTCTGTCCGAAGATGCAAGTGCAGCTGTGTTGTGCATCCTTTGATCCTTCATGTCGATGGATGGATGCCTAGTTGGGAAGGCATGCAGTTGGGAAGGCTAGGAGAATGATAAGTAAGACTCTGCTGTTTAAAGAATGTAAAAAAGGCAACAAGGGTTCACTTTATGCTGACCAAATCCAGCATTCTATGGCACCAAGATTCAGGCTCGGGTTTTAGGGTTCAGGTCTGCTACGGATTGTTCTTGTCCTTCTCTCACATGATGAAGTGCTTTGAAAACTGGAAGGGAGAAAGAGCATTATTGTTTGAAGGTCAAAAAAAGTTAGTTGCCTGTAACATCCTTCATATTCACCCCAGTCGATCTTGGATTCCAGCTGCTGACTAACCAGATCTATAAAACTGTCATGAATTTAGCACAGGGTGGTTGTTAGGAATTAGAGGAGATTGGATGGTTTATCTCAAGGGGATCTGGTCTGTGCAATGAGCACCTGCAGTCTGTTCAAACAGTGGTTTTGGGATACTGCTTGATATAAGTTTAGGAGGAAAAAAACCCTACACAAAAACATAATGTGAGAAGTATTGAAAATGAATCAATTCTTAACACATACTGTGGCAATATCATGCTTCTATTGATTTCTAGACCTCCAATTGGCTGAAGAGAATTGAAGTAGGAAGATCTAAAGCTTTAGTTTCTTGGTTCAATAGCTCATCTGTAGTGAGTGATTAATCTTGTCCTTTGTGATTTTCTATTCTTAAAAAAAAAGAAAAGAAAAAAAAAAAAAGGAAACTCTCCACCTACCTAACAAGCTTCCTGAAGTGGTGATGTAGATACAGATTTTTAGATTTATCTGTGGCATCTGTCTAAAACAGACCTTCACATCAAAGCAGTGACTATTATCAGAAAATGAACTTAATAAGGACAGAAAATGTGGACATGGTGTTACTTACTGCCGAATTCAGGAAGGCTTTAGCGTTTGCGATCTTGCAAGCATGTCTCATTCTTTTCCTTGAAAGGCCATTGTGACAATGCCCAAGTGGCTTTGGAGTCATTATTGTGGGGCTTCTCATGCCACTTACATTCCCAGATGCTCTGCATGGCATGGCTCCCTACCTTGCCTGAAGCTCCTCTCCCCAGGCTGGGATAATGTCCATGAGGGAAGGAGCCATAGGAAGGGCTAAAGGGGAAATTAAGGGGTGATTGTAGCAGGCATTGCTTGGGAGTTAATTGGCCTGAAAGAGTGACACCCAAAATCACCTTCTGGTTCATCTCCCCTATTACTTCTTTTGTTGGGATTGGCAGGGTTCCAGAACTGCAGATCCAGGGCCAAAGAATTCCTTCCTGGAGTTCCAGTTCTAAAACCACTGGGGTCCCCAAAAAGCCATGCCCATTTGACTCATTTTATAAGCTTTGTCACTTCCTCCCTTCCACTTATCTTCCTTTCCCATCTGCACAGTTCTACAGAGGAGTTATCCTTCTAGGTGGTGCATATAACACAACAAGCATTTGAAATTGGCAAGTGTAAGAGATGTCATTTCAGGAGACTGACAGTCACCATGCTTCCTCAACAACTGTCAGGACTCCTGGCAATGGGCAACAGGTTCTGTAAAGTATCCCTCTCCACCCATACTCACTCACCACCCCCCCCCCCCCGCCACAACTGCTTTCCGCAAATTCTATGGTGACTTTTTCACACATATTTTCTTGGTGGTTATTTGCAAAGAATGCTTCTAAGAGTTTCCAAATTTCTTGATGTTTTGAGTTCTCAGTTACAGAATGTATTTCAGATATAGAACTGATGCATTAGCTTACCCGCAAGGGGAGATAGGCTGGTGAATTAAAAGGGAATTTGGCATCTACTAAGGGTTCAGAAGGCTCCTTTTTCAGGTTTCCAGGAAGACTCAGAAATCCCTGTTTTTATTGGTGTTATTGGCATATTCAGAGTATTTTTACTGAGTATTCATTGATATAATTTATAATCTATTGTTGTATAGTTTGATTTTGTTTCTATCTTGTGTGCTGTCTTTAGATATTTCTATCTTTAAAGAGGATATAAAAATAATTTAGATTAAAATAACCCCCACTAACTCCACCCCAATAAAACATACCAGGAGAGAAAAGTAGGTTGATGTAAATGTAGGCATGATTGACTCCGACTAAACAATTAACATGTATTTTAGTCATGTGCAGAATAAGCTATGAACAGTCCCGCATACTGCAGTAGAGGAGAAGGATGGACTTACATGACACACATGCATGCACAATGCAAATAAGTCTGCTCTCTAGAACATCAGTAGAATTTGCAAGATTGTCTCTTCAAAACTTGGGATTAGAAACGTTTTAATAAGGAAGAATCTCAAAGAATTATTTCCATTCTGAGAACCAGCTGTATTTTTTAACTTCTGATGAGTCATTGCCAAAACATTTAAGTGTCTCCTGCCTCTCAACATCTCTATTCGAGATACAGATTCCTGGTTCTGCTTGGCATAGCATGGTGGGAACAGGAGAGACAGGACTTTAACACAGCCTAAGAGGTCATTTCACAATGAATAGACTGTCCCAAGGAAACAACCTATAAGCAGGCCTTCTGAGCAGTGGCCCCCTCCGTTATGCTGTTTGAGAGGCAGAAACTTTGGTGAGCATTAACATCTCTTGAAGACAGCAGCAGCAGCAGCAGCAGAAACCACCCCCACCATCGCCCCCACTGAGGCGTTCCCTGGCTTGTATTATTGTTTTATTTTATTGCTTTATTATTGCTCATATTATTGTTTTATTGTAAACATATAAATTCTTTACTATTTTATATTGTGTTCTATTGACTTTATAATACGTATATTGTGAACCACTTAGCGATTTTAGGATAATATGCATTATTCAAGTGATTTAAATAAAATAATTGCACATTTTTTTCTCAAAAGTTTTTAAGAATGTGCCCTTGCAGTTTCTCTGTCCCTTTTCTTCCCCGAATACTTCACAAAACAGAACTGCCAGAAAATAAGAAATGCTATCTGGCATTCCAACCTAAGTCACTGAATGGACCTGTATGTCCCCCAAACTTGTCTTCAGGCTGTTGCTTTCTTGGCTCAGTTTAAGCAAGCCATTTGTGCCTGTCCAGAAGAAAGATATCCAATACCCCAGGGATAGACACAGGGAGCACCTTCTCAGTTATCACACACACACACGGACATGGAAATAGCATTGCATGATGAATGGCTGGCCAGTTGTGACCATTGGGTCTCTTCATAATATAACACGCAAACATTTCTTTTCCCTGAGGATCTCTTCTTTCACCCAAGGGCTGCCATGGCCACCATGTCTGGCAAGGCAGGATGGGCTGATGAGTAAATAATGCTGGGGCAGCAGTTCAGTGGCCGTGGAGATCTTCCCAGGTTTCACGGCTGCTTTCCCACTTACCAGATATTTAGAACAAGCCCCTGTTTTTCTTACATAGACCTGATATTATCAGCTTGATCTCCAATAATTACTCTGGGTAGCCCATCCTTTTGAAATTCCTTTCTCTGTGTTTGCATTGCTTTCTTTTCCAATAACGAAAGATTGTACTGTTAAAGAAATGAGACAAGACATTTTAATGTATCTGAAGTAAATAGGCACATGAAATGCAGATTTCTCCCCTTCGTTTTGTTAGTAACAATGAATGTTAATATGCTTTAGTCATGCTACTGTGTGCAGATGTTTAAATTCAATTATTTACAGCAAATGAAACAGCTTTTTGGAGTGCAAAAATAATGGTCTTGCAGAAAATCATGCTGCTGCCTGGAATATTCATTGACCTATTCCTTTCTCTTGTCTGAAATAAGACTGAGTGCTAGTTATGGATCTTTGAAAATGACAGATGACCTCAACATTTAACTTGCAGATGACTGTCTTTTAACAATGCATGCTGTTACTTGTCAATGACAGCTGTGGTACTGAATGGGATATTGATGGACAAGACCTTCAAGTTACCATTGAAAGCATGTAGATTGGCCTGATTATGCTGGTGTTTTTACGTGGATCAAGTTCATGTTGAAATGCTATGTGTTTTTCCAGAAAGTAAAACTATGCTGGTTAAGGTGCCAAAGAGGTCTAAATGGTTCATATACCTGGCAACATGAGACTCTTCATTTATTTGCACTTGCATCACCAACTCCCCTATAGGAAAAACAGGCAGGCAGACAAG
Source organism: Varanus komodoensis (assembly GCF_004798865.1). Taxonomy (NCBI): domain Eukaryota; kingdom Metazoa; phylum Chordata; class Lepidosauria; order Squamata; family Varanidae; genus Varanus; species Varanus komodoensis. The sequence goes on from NW_025335780.1 coordinate 10,781,873, forward strand.
CACAGAGTAGCTCAGATGCTGTTCCAGGGGTTCCCATCCCTAGTAGGACCATTACAGTAAGGTGAAGCACAGGTGAGCGCTGAAGGTGTCCCATACCTTTCCTCTTTTTTCCAGTGGGATATTTGTAGCTCAACAGCAGAACACATGGTTTGCATGCACAAAGTTGCAAGTTCCTTCTCTTGCATTTCAAGTTAGGATGGGGACATCCCTGAAACCTATTGGAGATAATACTGTGGCATTTGGCCTCTGACTCTGTAAAACCGACTGCCCTGTATTAACATGTTCTTTTCTGAAGTGCATAGCATTTCTTCATCTCTCATTTAACAACAGAAGTGTATTTTTTTCCTTGGGAAAAAAAACCTTTGCTATGTAATTTGGCAATTGTTTAAACTTATTTGTATGCTTTTGATTTCAGATCATGCAAATCTGTATACATATGTTATTGCAGTTTGTGATCTATTTGTGTTCCTTTCATCAGATGGCTAAGGAAAATATTGAGCAGTACTGGATGAATAAACAAAGTTAATGGTCTTTTCTTAAAGACCACATTTCATTTTGTGTGTAGATCATTAACAATTATACCAGTATTGACTTTGTGTTATACTAATTATCGATGTCAGTATTATATTTTCACCATTACTAAAACATACTGAGCTGGATGTAGAAATGAACACACTGTTCAATATCCAAAGTTACGTTGATTACTTTTGTTGCCCTTAGACTAAGTGATGCATAGTATAATCTAATATTCTAGTTTTTTAAATGGCAGGCTAAATCATCTTGGGTTATATTAATTTCTGTAGAAAGACTAGGGCCAAGCCTCTGTTTCATCTGCTAAAGGTAAGCAAAATCCACAGAGACTAACATGTTTAACTCTTGCAAAATATGAACTCTATTTATTGACTTTTTAAGTTTATGAAATCACAGTGACCTTCCTTCCACAGCAGGTTGCCTGTTATCTTCCTGAAGCCCTTTAATTTAAGGGATTGTCCCAGTTGCACACAAAATATGCTTGACAGAATAAAAACCTAGCCAGATTTATAACTAGTTTCTATCCATTTTATGTGTTCTGCTTTACAAGCTTGTTGCTTCTTGAGTTCCATGTTGTATCTGGGGTTCTATGGTTAGTATGGGACTTTGTGGGACCCTGAGTCGTGTAGTTATCATGATGTTCAGCTTGAACTTGGGATAGTGGAGTATGAAACATAATTCAGACATGAGGTTGTTGTTGTTGATGATGATGATGATGATGATGTTCTTCTAAACAGAGCCTCACTGCAGCCAGTATGTTTCAACACCATGGATAGTCCTTAGTAGTATCAGGGCTGTCCTTACTTGGAGCTATATTAGGCCCATCCATTATTCCCAGGCATTTAAAGTGACATGATGGGATGTGTCATCTGCTTTAGCAGTTCCAGTTTTTCATCGAAACTATTTCAGCTGTTTACATTTTGTATTTTGAAACATGCCTTATTTGATGGTGCCTGTGTTATATGTTGTATTTATTATATCTGTTTCTTCTGCTGCATTGTCTTCTGCCTGTGTTTTGCATATTGCAAATTGCTGTGAACTGCCCAAAGCACTTTGGCTACTAGTCAATGCAGAAATGAAATGAAATGAAATGAAATGAAATGAAATGAAATGATGAACATACCAACAACTCTGGAGCCTCTTCTTGTGAGGGCAACAGACTGCATGCTCATAAGTTTCATGTTCCAGACCATGACATCATGGTGTGAGAACTAATGCCATGGCCTAACACTAAGAAGACTATAAGCCAAGATGCTTATGAATCTTTGAGCAAGTCAACACCTGTCAGGCCAACTCATGCCGCAAGGTCGTTGTGAGCCCAATGCTCATATAATCCATGTGTTTTGCATATCAGGCTCTCATTCTCGATCAAATCTGGCTCACAATTTTAAAGGGGTTTCCATACCACGTGGTTGACTATGTTCCATGTCAAACCGGAGTCCTAGGACCATTTGGTTAAGCAGACCTTGTTCTGTAGCCCTTTGTGACTGATAGATTTGTTTTGGGTATCCATATGGTTGCTGTGCTATCTTCAGATTTATGATCATCAATCCATGTGAAAGCTTGTGCATGAATACAGAACTGGGATTGATGTTGCTTTGCAAAAAAGAAGAAGAGGGGGAGGAGGAAGAGGAGGAGTGCTGTCTCCCTGGATCCAATATAACCAGCAGATGCATGCAACTCATACAGCCCACTGTTGAGTACCCCTTCCTTCTCATCCATGTGGGAATGAATGACAAGGACAAGAGGAATATTGAGGAAATGACTTCAGACTAGAAAGCTCTAGGGAGGAAAATAAAGAACACTGGGCCCCAGATAGTCTTCTCCCCAATCTTACCAGTTAAGGGAAAAGGAAACAATAGGGAAAGAAAAATACTTCAAGTGACTACATGGTTACAACAGTGGTGCCAGAGGGAGAAGTTTGGTTTCTGGGACAACAAACTAAACTCCGTCATAAAAGGCTACTGGTAAATGATGGGTTGCATCTCTCAAAGTATGGAAAGCATGTCCTTGGCCACAAAATGAAGAATTTCATTAGGTAGGTTTTAAACTAAATCACACAGGGGAGGGAAAAGTTCATCAGGGCACAATGAGTTATATATCACAGCAGTGAAAAAAACCTCAATAGGGACTAATAACAGTATCCCAAAAATGCAGAAAGAAAACTATGTTACAACCTAAGTGAACTGTGGTATTTCTACACCAATGGCCTGAGTATGGGAAACAAACAAAATGAATTCAAGCTCCAAGCACATGAGGGCAACTGCAACCTCGTAGCAATAACCCAAACTTTATGGGACAACTCTCACGAACAGAATTCAAAAATCAATGGATATACTCTTCATGAAAATCAGAAGGGATAAAAAGGGAGGCAGAACTGCAGTATATGTTAAAAAGACTTATGCAACTGCTTACAGGAGGAGGAGCTAAGCATCACATCGAGTACATCTGAGTCAAGTTTAGAGGAGCAAAAAGCAAAAGCAATTTGGTCCATTACCATCCACCCAATCAAAGAGAGAACAGTATCTTAAAAAAAATGCCAGTGTTGGAAGGTGGCTTGATGCGGACATCATGCTGGACGTCAGCTTCCCTGATATTTGCTGGGAGACATTTTCAGCCAAACATGGATGCTCCAAGAGATTTCTGACATGCGTTACCAATAGCTTCCTCCAGCAGAAGATGGAGGAAAGAACGAGAGGAACAAGTACACTTGATCTAGTACTTACCAACAGGGAAGATCTAGTGGACAAAGTAGCAGGCACTCAGGGAGAAATTGACCGTGCCATTCTTGAATTCTCGGTTATGAAGATGGCAAGTCAACTGTAGCCAAACATGTGCCCTAGACTTCAAGAGAGCCAACTTTTAGAAATTCAAATCAGTGACAAGTAAAATCGCCTGGCAACTCACTCTACAGGGAAAAGGAGATCAAGAGGGATGGGGAATATTAAAAAAAAAGAAAGAAACGTTCGAAGCACAACAACAACTAATTCCAACAAAAAAAGTGCAAAAGACTGCAAAAATAGCCCTCATGGCTCCACAAAAAGTTAAGAGACAACTCAAAAGCAAAAAGGATGTGCACAGGAAGTGGAAGGGAGGCCAGGCCACCAAAAAGAGTATAATCAGACAGCAAAGACTTGCAGGGATGGAGTCAGAAAGCTAAAGCGGGTGATGAACTCAGGCTAGTTAGGCTTTCTAAAAACAACAAAAAAGCCTTCTTCAGTGAAGTCTAAATCAAAATACAAAGAAAAGAGAGGGGAATTCAACAACAACTCAACATGGATGGCAGAGGTGCTTAACTCCTACTTTGACTCAGTCTTCTCCCACAAGGGAAAATGTGACCTACCTACTGAGAAGAAAGTACAAGGTGAAAGGGCAGGATGGCAGCCAAAGATGAACAGACAATGCTCAAGGAGCACCTTGATGAGCTTAATGCGTTCAAATCTGCAGGATCTGATGAGCTCCATCCTAGAGTCATAAACGAACTGGTGGAAGAACACTCTGAACAACTGTTTCTAATCTTCAAGAAATCTTGGAAAACAGGGGAAGTGCCAGATGACTGGAGAAGAGATGATGTTGTCCGCATCTATAAGAAAGGGGTAAAAATGAACTAGGGAACGATAAACCATTCAAACATCAATCTCTGGAAAACTACTGGAGCAAATTATTAAAGAAAAAATCCGTCTGCAAGCAGCTTGAAGAAAATGCAGTGATGAACAGAAGCTAGCAAGGATTTCTTATGAATAACTCATGCCAAACTAACCTAATCTCATTTTTTACTGGGTAACCACCCAAATGGACAGTGGAAATGCTGTGGACATAATTTATCTAGACATTGCCCAGCAAAGCATTCAACAAAGTGCCCTGTGACATTCTGATAAACAAACGAGCAAAAAGTGGGCTCAATAGAGCTACCATTAGGCGCATCCACGACTGGCTACAAAATTAGTCACAGAGAATGCGCATCACCTTCTCAAGCTGGAGAGAGGCAATGAGTGGGGTGTCACTGGGCTCAGTCCTGTGGCCAGTGCTCTTCAACATCCTTATTAGATGAAGAAGTCCAGGGAACAATAATTACATTTACAGATGACACAAAAGTGGGCAAAATAGCTGACACTCTGGGGAAAAAAGAACACCCAGGGTGACCTAGACAAATTGAGTGAAAAGCAACAGAATGACATTAAATTGGATCACATGTCAAGTTCTCCACTGGGCGGGGGTGTTCAGTCCTGGGCACTCGGGTTTTAAAAAGATGCAGGAAAATTAGGGTTTGGAAACTATGGCCTACAATGAGGGGCTGAGGAGCTGAGCTTATTCAGCCTTGAGAAGAGAAGACTATGAGGGGGAATACGTCAGTTCAGAAGTAAGCCCTACCCTAGCATGGTTTCCATGGTTTTCCCTGATCAGTCCTCCCACTGCAGGCACATATGCCCTATGTCCTTCTTGGCCCCTTCCAACCATACTACTCCATGAATTTTTGAATCTATGAACATGCAGCTCACATGCAGGGATGGAGGTAAAGTAACCTAGGGCAAGGCAAGCAGCTATGCTTCAAACTGATTGTATAGAAAAGACTCCATGTCTAATTACCGGCTTCCTGCATAAAATCAAAGAAGTATCCTTTCAGGAGTCTTTTATTTCAAATGTTGCTTCTCAAAGTAGTGAAATCATTTTTACCTCTTATACAGTACTTGACATATTAGAAACACTGAACAAAAGTAAGACATTAGCAAGTGTATTGCCATAATGCCTGTCAGCTAATTAGATTTTTAAATTTTCATTTTTAAGTTGCATTTTCATGAACACACACTGTTCACATCATCATCATCATCATCATCATTATTAAGCATCCCCAAAGGGGGCTGGTATGTCTTATGTTCTGGGTCTGTGGATTGACTACAAAGTGACTTTGAGATTGCTTTACAGTTGTTATGCTTTTGCATTTCTGTGTTGGAGATCAATAAGAGAAAAATATATTCTGTGTGATTTCTATTAAAGAAATATTTCCAAGATAGCATCCAAATTAAGGGGTTCAATTTCTCTCTGTTTTGTTTTGCCAAACATGCCTGACTTGAAAGGGCCTGTTCTTATTCCAGAATAATCAAAGTTCTATAACAAGATAATAGATGCGACAGGCAGAACCATAATCAGGATCAAATTAAAGCACAGCTCTGCATCCTCTTCTCCCTTTCCCCCTCATTTCCAGATACTGAAGAGGCCAGGAGAACTGGGGTCTTTCTGTTTTACTGCAGAATTTCCACATGCCCTTGGAAAAGTCAATGGATGACATATTCCTATTAATGTGGCCATGGGTAGAGGAAGTATGGTGCCAGAGAATTATCAGGCCAGTTGAGGAGAAGAGGGGTTAAATTATCTATACTTGTTTCCTGTTCTGGTTCTTCAGAATGGTTCTTCGTTGCCTTACCAGCCTGCTCTTGCTTCTTGTGGTGCAGTTGTTGAATACCAGACCAATCCAATGCTGTAATTCAGTTGTAGATGAACTGATCTGGTCTGTACTGTAAAGACATGATGAAATTGAGGAGTTTAGTTCCTACTAGCTGTGGTTTCCTGGGTATTCAGTTCAGCACCGATATCAACTTGATGGTAGAGGAACAGATTTACTGTGGTCTACAGGAATTCTACCTAGGCTTCCTGCTAATTTCAGTGCCAGCCTTGAATGTCTGCATGTTGTGTTGGATTCCAAGGACAAAGTAGGGATCTTGCTGATGCATCACCCACCCTGATGCTAATCATTGTCCCCCTGTGTCCTGACAGAGGTAGTTTCAAATCTGATGTTGCAGAAGGAATTGGGGATTTCAATTGTCATGCTGAGGTCATCTCATCCAGGGCAACTCAGGACTTCATGATCACTATGAGAACAATGGGGTTGTCCAAACTTGTTATCAACCAAATGCATGTAGAAAGACATCTGTTTGATTTGGTTGTCTCATCTGAAGAAGAGAATGGTGATATCAAGGTAAGGGAATGTACATCTTTCCCCTTGTCATGGTTGGTCAATCCCTATTGAGGTTTAGACTCTTTCTCCTCTGAAAGGGCAGAGGGTATATTAAAATGGCTTCCTCAGAAGCTAATAGATTCCAGATGACTCTGAAGAAGTTTCGTGCTGGTACAGCTGCAGTTCCTGTCATAAGACTGGTCAGAGAGCTACTTCTGGGCAGAGCCCAAACAGTTCCTTGGGGTACACCGAGCTGATGGCAATTAAGTGAGATAGAAGATGATTAGAAAGCAGGAGGAGAAATATGTATGCAGAGTCTGACTGGACACAGGTGCTCAATATTGAACCTACTCTGTGGCAGAGATGGTGGCAAGGATGAAGGTTCTCATCTGCATCTGTCCAGCATCATTCAGAAATAAGCATTTCTGATTGGCTCACACCCTACTGTAACCTGGATCAGGGAGAGATGGTGGTGATCTTGGTAATACAATGTGATGAGTTTCCATGGCACCTCAAAGTTGAAGTTACTCATATGTTTCACTAGACCTTAAGAAATGCAGTCCCTTCAGTAGAGCTATTTAAAGCATTGACAGGTATAGTTTTATTGGATGAATTGTGGTTGCTGCTGCTGTTGTTGTTACATAGCAAATATATCCTGCCTTGTGAAGAACTCTAGGTGGCTTATATAGCATCTCACAAAACAATCTTGTAAGGCAGTTGAGCTGAAAGTTTGTGGCTGGCCCAAAGTCACCAATAAGCTTCAGGTGGGGTTGTGAGGATCCTCCCTGGAGTTCAACCCTCTTCTGCCCATTGCACATCTTTTTGAGCTCAGTCCTTGCTTTGGAAGCAAGCCAAGAGGAAATTGACAAATACTCTTGGAAGTCCGGTGGAACAATAAGCAACCTTGTTCCACAGCACATGCAGAGCAAACTAAGGGTGCAAGTTGCATGCATGGAAGAGGGATGCTATTTGCACAGTGTTTCTATGGGTTGCTTCTGGATAGGTGCCTACAAAAGCTCACTAGGAGTTGGACTCATGGCTGCAAGAAAGTGGGCGGGAGTCTGGGGAGTTGAGCCCAGGGATTCTGATAGAGTCCCACTGCCAAAAGTGATTCCTCACACATTGATATTCCCAAGTTCCTCATCCAACACTCTATCCACCATACTGTATCTGCCTTTCCGGGGTCCACCTATGAGCTGGATCATTCCTTTCATGGTTTACAGTTGTCGTAAAGGACAGCATACAAATGTTTTAAATAAATAATTAATAAATGAATAATACATCTAATATGGAGCAGATATCTGATGTTCAGGAGAGTGCAAATTCTTCCTTGAGACAGGGATGGTACCAGCCTCTTGAAAGAAATGATAGTTAGGCCATTCTTTAAAAATCCTGACCAAGATATAGATGATATTAACAACTATAGGCTGCTCAGCTGCAGGCATTCTTGAATGAAACTGACTATCTAGGCCTATTTCAATTAGGCTTCTGGTTTTGGAATGGAAACTGCCTTGGTTTCCCTATGAAGTGACCTTTGCCAAAAAAAAAAAAAAAACAGGGTGAGTGCAACCCTGTTGAATCTCTTGGATTTCTCAGCAGTTTTGATACCATTGACAATGGTGAAGTGGTGGATGTTCTGAATCATTGCCTGGACAAAGTAATGACTGGATGAAGGCTAATAAGCTGAGACAAGATGGAGGTACTCCTAGAGCAGTTCTCCTACCTGGTTGAGTGATACTTGATATATTCTGGATTGGTTTGAACTCCACTGAAAGGATCCAATTCATCATTTTGGGGTGATTTTGGGTCCAAAATTAGCCTTCATTTAAGGCTAATCAGATACCTAGACTTTCAGCTTGCTTCCTGGACATTCTTTTGGACACCCCTGCCTGATTTAAACTCTGGATGCACAAGCCTTGATCTTCAAACTGGATTGACTAATCTTTTGGAAGGTAACACAGGGATTTGGCATTTGTGGGCACAGAGCAGGATTATCAAGTGTATGGAAGGACAAGTCTTGTTGAAGGAGAATCAACATGGATTCGGTAAATGTCAATACATCCTGACACACTGAACTTCAAGGCTTCTCTGAGAGACCAAACAAGTATGTGGATGCTGGGGAAGGTAGACATGGTGTGCCTGATTGTTAGAAAAGCTTTTAGTCATGGAGGAATGGAACAAACAGATCACCTGAAAATATATATATTAGGTCTAATTCTTTTTAACTTGTTCATAAATGATCTAGAGTAAGGGAGGTGGCCATGTTTACAGATGACACCAGATAATTCAGGGTGATTAAAAAGAAATAGTGATTGCCAAGATCTCTAAAATAAACCTCTCCAGTTTGGGTGAAGAAGTATTATAATGACAAGTGTGGTCAACCTTGAATGTAAAGTAATTCATATTCAGGCGAAAAAATCCTAACTGTGCATATATGCTAATGGTGCCTGAGCTGGCAGAGAGTTTGGGTCATGGTTGATAGCTCAATGAAAATGTTAACCTAGTATATGGCAGCTGTGAAAAAGGCAAATTCCACATTAGGAAAAAGTTCAAAAGTAAAAATGCCAATATCATAATGCCTTTACATGAATTTTCTTGTAACTGTGAACTGCTCTGGTCACAAATGCCCAAAAAGAGCTGAAAAGGGCAACCAAATAATTGAGTGACTAGAACAGCTTCCCTATCAGGAAAGGTAACGATGTTTTCAGTTTAGAAAAAAGGCCAGTAAAGGGGAGGGGTAGATAGAGGTGTACAAATTGATGCACAGTGTAGAAAATGTGGATAATGCTTGACCCTGAGATGTGCCCATAAAGTTGATTGGTGAAGATTCAGGACTGATAAAATGAAGTACTTCCTCACACAGCACAGAGCTAAACTCAGGAATTTGCTATCAGAAGAAGTTTTGATAGCCACCAATTTGGATCATTTTTAAAAGATCCATTTCTAGCACATGTGGAAAATGTTGCTAGACAGAGAGATACATGTTTTATCCAGGTTCAAGGAATACCTGTATCTGTAGAATGTTATAGTACTTCATTTATAATAGGTTATAGAGTGCACCTTAACTCTAGCTTAAAAATGTCAATTATATATTTCAAAAGAATCAAGATTAGGTCCACTTATCATTAATATGGCAACTGTTATGATGCATGGGAAGCAAACTCCAGTGAATGCAGTCCATTATGGTTATATAAAACCTTTCTATTTAATGGCTATTTTAGAAATGAATTTTATCATTGTCACTTTTTTGTTTTTTGTTTTTGTTTGGGTTTTTATATAATTACTGTTACTACTTTATTGTTTTAATTCTATGTTGTAAGCCATCCCGAGATGCCAAGGCATGAGGGGACGACATATAAACATTTTAAATAAATAAATAAATAAAATTTTAAGACTACACTCCTAAGCATGGAAGTATCACCCTGAATTCAGTGAGATTTCTAAGCAGCACTGATTGGAACATGGAAGCATGATTGAAAGACATTAGTGGGGAACAGCTAGGATAATAACTCTTGTATTACAATCTATGGCCTTAAAATTTCTTAACTCTGACCTTTAATGGTACAGAATGACCCATGATAATGCTCAATCACTTGAAGACTAAAGCATCAAGCAGAGACTTACCTGTTGAGATGCTCTACCACTGACCAAGTCCTGTAGCTGGAACATTCATTCCCCACAACCCGACAAATAGTGTCAATATACATACTCATCTGTGACTTATTTGCTGGCAAATAACCACATTTTGCATGTGCATTTGCAAAGTCAGCCTTTGTTTCATAAGAAATATTTTAGTTGATGTTCACTACAAAGGGAGATGGCTGTAAATGCTCAAGACATTGTCTGGGGTAGTAATCACATAAATGTGTGTGAACTTTCTGAAGAAAAATAACCCCCAAAACTGTAGCATGGTTCACTTTTCCAACAGGTCAATACCTGTCTTGAAGAAGGACATAGTGTATGATTTGGAATTGACTTAAAATACATAGTGAATTTTATTTTTTTATTTTTCAAGAGGAAAAGAAACTTATAGAGAAGGTCTCTTTTTCTTTCTTCCTTACAGAAAAGTCATTTAGAAAGAAAAAGAAAGAAAAGTTTTGGAATCCAAAAGCAGTTGCAGATGGAGTTTGGAACCAGGGGCTTGAGAGTGGCTTGTCTAAGCTACTTAATGAGTTGAAAGTAGAAGTAGGAGTCAGTTCTTCAAGTCTTTGTTTATTTATTTTGTTATTTGGTTGTTTATTTGCTGTATTTATTTGTTGGTTTCAGTTCTATACTACTCAGTGACTTTGGGCCAGTCACAGACTCTCAGCCCAACCTACCTCATAGGGTTGTTGTTGTGGGGATAAGATGGAGGAGGAGAGATGATGCAAGCTGCTTTGAGCCCTTTGTAGGAAAAAGGCAGGATATACATCGAAAAATAAATGAATAATAATTTTTTTTACCACACCTCAAAATGTTAAAACAGTTTAAAACTGTACAATTTTACTAACAGAAGGAGCAGAACTGTTGAAACTGCTGATAGGGGTGTCCCATTAAGCTATTAAAAATATCTTAAATGTCTTTAAACGCCTAAGCACAGAAGGCTGACTTAACTTGTTGCTGAAAGGATGACAAAGCTGGCATTCGGGGAGGGGGGTCAGTTCGGTGGAGAGACCATTCCACAGTTTTATCTGAGAGCTGGCCTGCAAGCACCTTTTTTGCAGTGGTTCCACAGCTATCTTCTTCCAGGTGGACCAAGAGGATTTGTAATTAAACATTAAAATCTCCTTATCAATTAATAAACTAGTTGGCCCACTACACTTCCATGGGATAAACCAGGGAGAGGAATGATGGAATCATATAAACAAGGGGAAGGCATTGTTCACCAAGCACCTTGTTTGTATCCTCAGGTTGTCATTACTGAAACTCATCCAAAAAAGCAGGAACAAGCATTGCCTAGACCAGCCTTCCCAAACCTGGTACCCTCCACTCTGGGGACTGGAGTTCCCATCATTCCTAGCCAGCATGGCCTGCTCATCCACAGGTTAAAACTGATCTAGACACATTGTTAGACTAAACTGCAGTAGAATGAGTGAAATCCATGGCATTTTTAATGTATGGAGAAGTCTATGCTTCTACAGTCACATACCTGGAAAGAATTGCTTCTCATGTACTATTCTTACAAGTCCCAAGAGGAAAGATAGCCCTGGTGTGGGAAGTAACCACATCAGTAGTCAAAGTACCCACAGCCTTTGGAATAGTTTTGAATGAAATCTAAAGGCCAGACTAAATCACCAATAGTGTAGCTATGCTTGAGAGTTTCATGACTCCTGTACAAGCACATGGGGACCCAATTCGGATTGGGCATGTGGGATCCTGGAAGGGAGACAGTAAATCTCCTCAATGTTTTTTCTCATCAAATTCTATACAGATACCACAGGGAGGGGGAGAAGAAAAGGGGAGAGGAAGTTTGCACTGAGGCCAATGAATTTTCTTGTTTTATCCCACTTTCTGTGTCCATGTGAGTGTTTGTGTATGTGCAGCAGGAATAGATTATTTGGGGGGTGGATGTAGGCAGGGGAAATATTTAATTCCTTATGAGGGTGATAAGGTCATGATCCAAACTGGAGTCCTATCTGCTTACACCAAAGCAAATAAAAGTATCATTGACTGCTACACTATGCATGATTAGGAGAATATTAAATCTGGTCCTGAGATTTAATATTCTCCTAATATGAACAGCTGTATGCATGTGTGAAGCTTGGACAAGTGAAGTTAAGGTGAGGCTAAGACAGCTGCTAAAAGATGTTCCAATCCCAATTCTGTGTTACCTGCTCATTAGCCTCTTTCCTTTAAGCTTTTGAATCTGAAGCTTCTTTCTCCCTACAAAGTCTAACTTTTATGCAACTCTGAAATAAGCAAGGGTCACAGGTCCAACAAATCATGCTATTCCATCTGCTGCACTGAATAGGACTTCATATTCTGCACTTCCACCCCATGTCCCTGATCTGGGAAACCGCCTGGGAGGCTTTAAACTGGCCCAGCAAATAGAGTGATTGAGCTGAGCTGAGCTGAGCTGAACTGAATTAACAAAGTAGAATTTGTATCTTGCTGAAGCATCCATTCGTTGCTAGATCAACATCAACCTATCACTACTCCGCCTTGCATTATAATCAACTGAATGGATTATCAAGAGGCCTGCCACCACAGCTTGGGGGACTCTGGCACGTGCTGTGAATTTTTGACCCACAAGAGGCAAGAGTTTAACTTACTCATGGAGCCTCAGTCATAGGAACTGGAGATGGAGGGATGCCTCCGGTACATAGCCTTTCAGAGTTCATGTGGACACAACCAAAGGCCTGGAATGCTTTTCAACCAGAGCTGGGAGAAGGGAGCAATGACTGAATGGGATGTGTAGTCAGATCCTTTAGCATCCAGACTTTTCAACATACAATTCATAAATGATAGCCACAGAATGCAAACTGCCTTCTGGTGGTTTTACTTTGTCCCATGCTGCTGCTGTGACATTTAAAAAACTGGCTGGTTGTGTACAAATAATGGGAAGAGGGCATTTCCCCCAGAATTTATTTTTTAGCCTTTTAGGGTGGATCTCACTAGTCAGGGAAGGGGTTGGGATCGATCCTACACTGTTGCTATAATGCATAATGAAGGAAAGCTGGAAATGGTGCAGATGGGAAAGATACACTTCTCGGTATGATCACAGCTCTCTCTGCCTTCTCTGCTTCAAGTTCAGCAGAGTTCACTGTGTTGTGCTGCTCTGGGCGGTATCCCAGGTGACACTCCTGTGGACATACATCACACTGGAATTGAAAACACAAAGAGCAACACAAATAGCACTCGCCGATCTGTCATGCCAAGCAAGTGCCACTGGCATTTTGCTAGAAGCTTATATATGTGTTTATTTTATTGGATTTGAATGCCACCCCATAGTGAAAGGCTCTGGATGGCTCACAGTGCAAGATTAATATCAAAAAATAACAATAACAATAACAATAGTGATCCAAAACCCACAAGCAAATAGAATTAAAATACAATATAAATGCAATAAAGGTTCTTAACATCGGTGCCAAATTCTTTACCTTGGCCATGGGGCCACGCTGGATACTGCCCACATGGGAGGCTGCACTCTGTATACGGTCCCTCAAAGAACCCTGCAAGGGAAACCAAAGTGGTGCAGACAAGGATCAGAAGGGGAGACTCAAGACCAAGCTAGATATGGCAGGAAAATGGTCACTTACTATTTTATCTTTATTTGGAATACATCAAATGTAAATAATGTAAGTATACAAATATAAATATGAATACAGGTTGGGTATTGAATATAACTTACAAATTATGAATTGGTAATAGCAGTACAGGTGTCAGATTTGATATTATGGAAAGGGACTTTTGCACTCTTACAACCGCAATCTCCAAGAAATTTCCTATCAACACCAAGGATGCTATCGATCCTAGGAGAGAAACTTTTGTTTGGTGTTACTTCCGGCTTGGTTCTTGTGCCAAACAGTGGAGGAGACCAGCAGAAGAGACATTTGAAACTGGCACTTCCTGTTCTCTTACCTCTGTTGAGAACCACCCAGACAGCTTCCGTTGTTGGGCAGTACAGAAAACAAACAAACAAACAAATAAATGGGGTTTGCTTGTGATGCTCCAGATGTTTAGCCTGTTACTTCTTCCATCCCTTGCCACTGGCTATGCTGGCTAGGGCTGATGGGAGATGTAGGCCAAAACATTTAGAGGTCCACAAGTTGCCTACCTGTGTCCTACACCAGTTCTGCAGGATGTCAGGCATGGTTCTCATTTGAAAATAAATGAAACAAATGTGAACAATTTTGGAGGTTCCCTCAAAGTATTATGCAACAATGTTCTTAATGTGTCTGATTAAGATAGCCAGAAATAAGGGAATTCATAAAATATAATGGAAGGGCCAAGAAAAAGGAGGAAGAAATCTTTCTTTGCTATGAGGGACTGAAGAGTGAAATCTAATGACATTTAGTGAAATGGAGGTACTTTTACCCAGAATGGGTGGTGGGGGAGCTTTCTCTTCATTCAATTTCCCCTGCCCCACTCTTGTTTTGGATGGAAATAAACCTGCACTGAATTGTCATTAGACTTTTAGGGACCTTCCAATGCCTTGTATAAACAAGCTGCAGAATGGACATTCAGTCCAGTCCAGTCCAGTCCAGTCCAGTCCATTCTCTCTCTCTCTCTCTCTCTCTCTCTCTCTCTCTCTCTCTCTCCCCCCCTCTCTCTCTCTTAAAATAGCTTTGTATTTTTTGTTCCTACTAGGAATCTTCTTAGTTGAGCCTTCAGCTTATTTTGCTTTGTCCAGTTAACTAAATACAAAAGCAAGGCAGATAAAAGCAAACATTCCATTGGCATTTCAGGGCATTATGTGGGGAAGGATGTTTTCTTTACCCTTGGCTTATGTTAAGTATTCTTCTCAGGTGAGAGAAGATGGTTGTCTGATTGCCTGTCCTATTTTTCTTTGCCACAGCAGAGAGAGGATGCTTATCTATTAAAAGCACTCCAGAGTAACATTAAGCCCAGACACCTGTGGAGCCTGTCAGCACAGCCTCTCAAACAGGTCACTGGTTATGGGCAGCTTCAGCAGTGGAATTAAAAGCGCAGCCTGTTTCATTTGCCAGATAAGGTGCTTGTGTGTCACGGTTTGTGGAAGAAAGGCTGCATTGCTCTCAGCAAGGAAATGCAATTAAGGGTTATTCTAGACTACTGTTCAGGGACAAATTAACAGTTTGTGCAAACCCTCTTGCAAGAAATACTGGGTGGACATGTTTTTTCTTTTGATAGATCTACCGACGTTGACCTACCCTAGGGACCTATGGGCATCTTCCTTGGTGGCCACCCTACTCTCATCTGTCCGTCTGTCCATCCACCCATCTATGTGTAATCTCATTGGCACCTCTGCTTACTTAGCAGTACTTGAGTTTAGAATTTGAGAGAAGATCCAGAGTAAGCAA
>NW_025335780.1:10797437-10820752 GCF_004798865.1 Varanus komodoensis
TTGCTTACTCTGGATCTTCTCTCAAATTCTAAACTCAAGTACTGCTACGAGGTTTGTACACTAAGCAGGGCCATTGAGAACAAAGTATATCAATATGCTTGGGAGCAATGTAATATTTGGGAATTTGAAAAAATCTAAAGAGAATTGCCCCACCTTAGATCTGAGCTTGCTAAAGGGAACACTGGAAGCTGAATGTCTTCTGGCAAGGTAAAACAGAAACTGGACAGTGGAAGACAAAGAACAGAATGGACTAACCTATAATAGGGCATTGTTGGTTGCCGTCCCGAAGAGTCCTGCCCTGCACTACAGCATCGTGTTGCCCATGTGTATTATCTGAGAGCAGGATGCATAATAATTTTATAATAATTTGCACCTACCTAGATGACAAATCAACAGCATTTACCACATGGGAAGCAACATGAAAAAATTTACCAATCTATTAAAAATATTCAGTACCATGTACTCTCCAGACACCATTTTCAAGAAGTGGTTTAAATAGAAGATAATCTCCAGGTAAGCCTTTTTTGAAATGACAGCTATTTTAAGTTAAATGTAATGTAGTAAACTAATATTTATGGAATATCTACTACCCCACTTTTTATTATTTTTCATTTGGGCTTTAGGTGTTGTTGGGAAATTCAGGTGACTCCTGGTAGAAAAGGGTTGCTTATGTGAACCTTTGTGTTATAAAATCAAACCTGTGGCCCTTTCTCAGAAAGTAGCTGAATTTCAAGCCAGGTTATGTTTAGCATGGCTGTTCTTTTAAGAGACTGGAATTCACGACCTGAGAGTGGCCATTCTTGTGCTAACAGCAACAAAACTGATAAGGCACCAGAAAAGGTTTTTTTAGCAGCATTGCGATCACCCTAATTTGCACGATCCTACTCACAGCTAAATCCTTGCCTGCCTGAATTGTTAATTCAATCTCTTGTAATCAACACTATTGTATTAATCTCTGCAGATCCCTCACATTCCTTTTCACTGTGTTCCCCTTATTTCATCATCACCTGCCCTGCTTGTACATGAGACTCAGGACCTACAAAAAATTCGGTATATGGCCTGGAGGTTTGTAGCCAGTTTCAACCTCTACCTGGCAGTGCTGTTCATAAGGTTTGTCACTGCAGAGGGCACCTGAGGGCTCAAGCTAATAAAGTGCTGAGGTTCATAATGAAATCTGCCTCCCTGTGAATCGAAGTGTACATTCTCACAATTGGTAACTCACGATGTCCTGGCAGTGTGTGTATATGAGGTGCGTGAACTGGGGAAAGGTGGGTTGTGAGAGTGAGGTTTCTGGAAATAGCCAGCCTGGTCTGCTTTGGCAATTTTAGCAGACTGTGCCTAGCTGGACTGCCATATTAAACCACATCCTTTTCTCCCTCCCCTTGGAGTGTGAAAACAGTAAGAACTTGCTGAGGTTTTCCTGACGGTGCCTCAAAGCTTGTCGCAACTCATGCCTGTGTCAGATTATAGCTGCATTCTTATATGTTCTCACCATATGTATATGTGTATTTTCATGCATACTTCCCCATCTGTGCAATGCGCATCTTTTCCTCCCATTGCTAAGAGCACCTTTATGCACATTTTTCAGAAGTACACACCATTTTCATGCACATTGTTCAAGTGTGTGGCTGTGGTGGCCATGATAGAAGAGGTAGAGGAAGGAGTCCTTGTCTTACTCTGAGGAATGGACCTGACCTCAGGATGAGGCATGGTGGGTGAGGTGGTTCAATCGCCTTTCCATGATTGAAATAAATTGTGTAGCAAAATTGGACTCTGCACAGCCATCGTATCCCCAGAGCCTTAACCTGCAGTCAGACATGTTTCTCACATTTCTGTAAGAGATGAGGTGTGTCCTGCAGAAGCCGACTGGATGCTTTCCTGCTTCAGCAATATACTCGCACTGAGTGGCAGATGAGCATGCAGCGACATGAGAAGCAAGCCACTGCGATAGCCAAGAGCAGCAGGGGTTGGCCAGATAGCTGACCAGGAGATGCAGTTGTCGTGGCATTGAATGTACCTGCAGCTGGGTGGAGGGTGCGATTCTCTACCCAAATTCCACGGCTTATTCTGGCGAATGTGAGGGAAATAGATGTGATGGGTGCTTGGCATACTGACAATCCATTGGAGGAGCTTTTTGTGGTAGGGAGCTAAATATTTTGAGGGCTGGGTTCTCCACATTTTCATGCCTCTGTCCTTGTCCCTGTCCCTGTCCCATCTCCACAATCACATCTTTGGGTGGTCTACCACAATTTGTGCAGCATTTTTCCCATTCCAAAAGGCTGAAATGTTTCAGTTAAGGCTTAGCTACTGGCAGTGATCCACATGTGCTGGTATTTTTGGCATAACTCATTTTGACTTGGCTCCTTCTTCTTGGCCTTTGACTCCCACAACACTGGAATTCAGACTGTAGGAATGTCACTGTAAAGGGAATTTAGCCCTTACGATGAAAGAGGTTCCTTGCCAATGTCATTATTTTCCCAGATGTCATGCATAGCATTGTGGGTCTCTTCATCAAGGGAAAGCATACCATCTTTGCCAACTTCATCCACATGGACACCCAGAATAAATGAAAGGAGTCATCTGCATGTATTTTTATACCAACTGTTTTCTCTCCTCACAGAAATTCAAGGCATCTCCCTACTCAAAAAAGTTTTCAGAAGTCTGGAAAACATAGCTTCTCATATATGTAGCCTAGGTTTGTGACTTTCTGCTACCTTTGGGGTCCTTTGGGTTGAAAACTGTGTAATGTTAAATGTTTAAGTAAGCAAATTTATTATTTCTATTTACAGTGATAAGATCAGTAATGACAGACTTGCTTCCAAGAAAGTTAGCCTGTGCCCCATTACTTATCTTCTTTGATCTGAAACAACCTCACAAGAAAAGTACTGGAAAGTACTGGAAAGTGCTGGAAGCCACATACCCTCAGTTTGTGTGCAGTTCAACTGGCCTCCACCTGAACTAGGAGTACCCTCTCTAAGGTCCCCAGATTCCTTTGCAAATCTACAGCATTTCCACATCAGATGTATAGGACTTTTCAGCAGTCCAGTTGCTGTGTAAAATAATTGCTTGATGGGAAAAGCTTGAAAATCAATTTTATTGGATACTGGAGTCAACATGATCAGAAGTAAAAACTAAAAGCAGGGGGGTGTTGTTTTGTAAATTGGAATGCTTGTTAATACGCTAAGCATGAAAGACAAAAGCTATGTGAGCATATTAAATTAGAAAGCTTTCTTGCAAAGCTCACAGTTGGTAAGGGTAAGTTCATTATATAGGAAGAATCCTACAACTATATTCCTTGAAACCTAATGTGTGGGTGCACACTGCGAAATATTATGCCATTGTTTGTGTAACCTTATTAATTGGGTATATTTTATCATGGACTCATTTTACTTCTCAAAATAATATTCACTGGATTTTTTAGGATCTCAATTTGCAAATGTCAGGTCATAATTTCTTGTGTTCTATTGTCAGGAAAATGATTCTTTTCTGTGATCGTGTTCAAAGGTGCCTAACAATCAAATGGAGTAGTGTTCTTATTAAACTGGATTTGATGAATAATTCATGCAATCCAATTTATTATTTTCCCAGGCATTTATAATGGGGCACAATTAATGATTTTAAAGACATGCCTTTTAAATGTTATTCTCAAACAGCCATTGAAAAACTGTACTGCAGAGAAGGAAAGCAGAAAGGGAAAGAATACAGTGAGAAAACCTTCATCAACTAGTTTTAAGCTGCTTTGGATTTTTGAGATGCCTTCAGTATTTAGAGAAAGACAAACTTTTGTTCTGGGAAAATTTGTGTGCTTTAATGGACCCAGTTTTCCTAACTGGAAAATGGGAAACCTATGCCCAAAACCTGAATTTCTTCATGTAACACAGTTACTAAATGTCCAAAAACACTTTTTAGAAACATAATGGAAATCTGACATATTTTAACAACATGTGTGTTTGCTTTTCTGCAAAATTTTCAGGAAAAGCCCAGCACTACTGACAGAACTATTTGATTTTAACTGCCATTTGATATATGTTGTCCACACTGGAAACTTATTGCATCGTGGTGAAAAGGGATGTCCCCACCCCACATTACCATACGGCATAGGAGCAACTGCAGCTAAAATGGAAGAAAATGCAATTTGGGGTGTAGGTAGCTGAACATATCTGAATTTTTTCAGGAGTGTATAAAGCTCTAAGATATTTTATTTAAGGGGTGGCATGAAGCCAGTATAGAAAACATTGCAGGACATTCACGTTCTGTACTTGGCATTAGATGGTCCAGTGTCAGACTGACTGTTGCTGTGTTGTTTTGTGTTCTGCATGGTATGTGCACAGTCTCCAGGAACAGCCTAGTGACACTGCTTAGAATCAGTTGGTAGATCCACATGTGCTGCTTCAGTGCAAGAGAAGAGGCATGTCGTGTGGCCAGAACTCAGACAGACATCAACGTCTTCGGTGTTCCTCACTACCACTTAGAGATTGAGTAGCTAATGTCTTTGCAGCCAGCTCCTTCTTTTCCCTAGACATCTGGTGGGACATTTTGTACTCAGACATTGTTCATGGATTATCTTCTCTGGTATCTCCTGACTCTTAAGAAACCCCTGCTAGTCAAATAAATGCTTCTTCTAGGCTGTTGACTTTACTCTTGACTTTACCCTCGAGGTTCAGGAAGGTTCAAGAATCACACATTGAAGCAGGGCTTGGGAGATAGTAGTAAACCAAGTAAATATTTTTGGTCTGGGGTCTGATTGCCCCACCAAACTAATCTTAATGGCCAGATGATGCTGAGGGGTAGATCCCCAGTATTTCCTTCCTTGACATCATCCAGCCAATTCCGTTTTCCCTCTGTGTAGAGTGGCACAGAGTTCCAGAAGCAGCAAAGGACTCCCTTGGTGCTTTTTCCAAGCAGCAGCCAAGCCAAGCAACCACTTTCTGTACCACATGTGACCTTGACTAGCATGGCAAGTGGTAGAAGGAAGGAAGGGGCCTGGTTGCTACTTGACAGCAAAGTCAGATGTCTCCTTCACACAGGCATTCTCTCTCTCTTGGGTTTGCACAAGAAAGGAAAGGACAGGATTCAGCTGGCACTCGCAAGATCTGATCCTCCAAGTGGCCACATAGCTGTGATCCTCCCATTCACACAACTCCACATTCAGTCCAGTTGGTGAATGCTGCATAAAGGCAATGCTTCAGCAAGTGATTTACTCCCTGATTCTTGTTCACTGCTTAAGTATGTAGCTGGCTTTGCTCCAGCCTAGTTTTAAGATGGGAGAGAACAAGACATTCCTTTCCCTGGTTCCTTCCCAAGCCCCAGAGGATGGTAATTGAGAAGGGCCATGGGTAGGGAAAACAGAGGGAGGCCCAGTCTCTGCAGGTTGGTTAGGGACCTCCCATGTGTCAGACGTTCCCATCTCTGGAGCAGAAGAAAGCTTGGACTCCTAAGACAGTGACCTTTGCACTGTGTTCGCCTCCGTGAGCAGAAAAGTAGGGAAGTCTATTTCATAAAGCACATACACATTGCACAAACTTTGCATATGTTGATTTAGATGCATATTTGCTTTTAAAAAAGATAATTCCTATAATTTGCATTTCACAGAAGGCAACCCAACTAATTGCCCACCCAGAAAGCCCCAAAGAACTGTTCCAAGAAATGCGCAAACCATCCCACATGTTAGCAATTCTCGCAGCTCAATTAATTTATCCATTGCTTTCAGTTACGTTTCTGTCCGGATGATCCAGATCCTGCTACAGAATCTCTTTCTTCTCAGTCACCCCAATCCTGAGTCACCACACTGTTATCCCCTAGGTCAGGCATGTCCAAAGTCCGGCCCGGGGGCCAATTGCAGCCCATTTTCAAATTTCAAGCGGCCCACAGCCTCTTCTCCCCGCCGGCTCAGCCTGTCACTCATCCCCGCCAGCCGGCGTTTTTCCCTTCACCGCACAGCGGTTCCTGCAGCTGTCCCCTGCTGCCTCCTGCTCCTTCAAGGCTGGTGGTTATATCTCACCAGAAGATGGAAGTAGACCTGAGTCAGCACTCTTGCCGCGTGACCCTTGTGACACAAGGCTTGTGTGCCCATTTCTAAAATGGCGACTGTAACTAAAAAAAGGAAAGTTGACAGCGAGGGCCACCGCTTCCCGGACAAGTGGAAATTGGAGTATTTTTTCACTGAAATACGAAACAACTGTGTCTGCCTAATTTGCCAAGAGACTGTGGCTGTTTTCAAGGAATTCAAGAGGCACAACCAGACAAAACATGCTAACTACAACAAGCTAACTGGGAACGAACGCGGCGAAAAATTGAAGGAACTGGAAGCTGCTTTAACGGCACAGCAGCGCTTTTTCACAAGAGCCCGTGAGTCAAATAAATAGGCCACAAAGGCGAGCTATGAGGTGGCAACACTGATTGCCAAGCACTGCAAACCTTTTACTGAGGGTGAATTCATTAAAGACTGCATGATGAAAATGGTGGAGAAAATTTGTCCTGAGAAGAAGCAAGAGTTTGCCAATGTTTGCTTGGCTTGTAACACTGTGATACGGAGAACTGAAGACGTTTCATCTGATATTAAGAGACAGAGGCAAAAGGAGTGGAGTTTGACTTTTTTTTGTTAGCCTGTGACGAAAGCATGAATGCATCTGACACCGCTCAGTTATTGATTTTTTTGAGAGGAGTTGACAAAGACATGAATGTGAGTGAAGAGCTGCTTGACCTCCAGAGCCTTTAGGACCAAACAAGAGAAACAGATTTATTTGTTTCTGTTTGTTCCACCGTAGATGACATGAAACTACCATGGAATAAAGTCACTGGGATTATTACAGATGGCGCACCTGCCATGGCTGGTGAGCAAAGTGGATTATCAACCCTAGTCTGTAACAAAGTCAGTGAAGAAGGAGGCAAAACCATAAAACTCCACTGTATTATTCACCAACAAGTTCTCTGTGCCAAACATCTGAAATATGATCATGTTATGAAACCAATGATGAAGGCTATTAATTATATTCGCTCCGAAGCCCTGTGCCAGTTTCAACAGTTTCTACTTGACATCCAGGCTGAATATGGAGATGTTGTGTATCACAACGAGGTAAGATGGCTCAGTCGGGGGTCTGCACTGCAGCACTTCTACTCTCTTAGGGAGGAAATTGGACAATTCTTGGCAAAAAAGTGACAACCGATGCCAGAGTTATCTGATCCTGTTTGACTGGCTGATTTTGGATTTTTAGTTGACATAACACGACATCTGAACGTGCTGAACACGAGCCTTCAGGGGCAAAATGCAATGGTAAGCCAACTGTATTCACATAGCAAAGCCTTTGGGACCAAGCTGCTACCTTTCCATAGGCACCTGTCACAAACGCAGCCCAATACCACACATTTCCCATTGCTGCAGGAAATAATGACCAGTTTTCCACAGAACAATATGAGTGCGCAAATAAGGAGGTATGAAGCAGACATCTCATCTCTGACTGAGGAGTTTTAACAGTGCTTTCAGGATTTTGCAGCTATTGAGAAGGAGATCACGCTTTTTCCATCTCCTTTCTCTGTGGACCCTGATGATGCTCCAGACCACCTGCAGCTGGAGCTCATTGAGCTGCAGTGTGACGCCGAGTGTCGCAGTCGGCACCAACAGCTCCCTCTTGTCAACTTTTACTGCCAGCTGGATAAAGACTGGTTCCAAGAGATTTGAACATTTGCTAAGAAAATGCTGAGCTTGTTTGGTTCGACATACTTGTGAGAGAAGACATTCTCGGTTATGAACATTAACAAGAACCGCGTGAGGACGAGACTAAGTGACTTTCACCTACGTGACATCTTGCACATCAGAACCACTGTTTTTGAGCCAGACCTGGCCTATATAATGCAGTCGAGATCTCAGTATCACCCTTCACATTAGTGCAGTTAAGTTATTTGTTTAGTCTTTCATAAAATAGTTCATTTGTATTTAATGTTAATGGTTCAAAGAATGTCAGGCTGAATGGTCGGCCCCCACACATTTTCACCTCACCAAATCTGGCCCTCCTTGCAAAAAGTTTGGACACCCCTGCCCTAGGTTAAAGATATTTTAAAATAATGTGGGTGCACATTGCAATTTCCTTCAGGAGTGAGAGGCTGAAGGCGCCGTGCTGTGAACCAAGTCACCTTTATGATGCAGTTGTCTTAAAAGCAAACAGACTCATGTAAACAAGAAGCAAAGCAGTCCTCTGAGCAGCAAGTGCCCTTTCTGCACCCCGTGTGCTGAGAACTGAAATTGCCTGTGCTCTGTGGAAGAGAAACAATGTCATTTCCATTTTGAACAGAGACAAAATGTCTGGTCCAACACAGGCTTCAGTGTGCACAGGGATCAGAGCAGCTGAGCTGCCACTTGCCTTTGCTTAAGGCTATTAGTTTTTTTTAAAGAAGTGCCTTCACTTCAGAGCTCATTGGTGGTGCTCGTGCCCGGCTGTGCCTCCCACCAGTCCAGCAACCAGCAGGCAGGACCCTGGTGGAAAACCTTTGCAATCTGTCCCCCTCCCCCCGAGGCACCTCCTAAAAGTGCCCCCGAACACTGCTCTGCAATGTGCTGGACTTAGTGTTGTTTCGAGGCATTGTGATAAAAATTGTGCTCACCAAAACAAAATGATGGAGGATAAAGAGAAAATTCTCCAAAGTCACCTTTTCTGGGAAAGGGAAAGGGGCTTTTCTTGGGGAGGGGGGTCCTAAGAAATTTTGGCTCTGCTGTAAACTGGCCCTGTATTATAGTCCCTTAGCCAGCATCTTACCTTGATCACACAACATTTTGTTCAAGTGGCAGGAAATCACTGCCTTGCTTCTTTTTACAATAATTAATTTACTTTCTGTTCAAAAACTAATTCATAATAATTCATGACTATGCAGCCTTATGATCCATTAATTAAATTAATTAAAATGTCATTGCACACACTCATGTAATCTGATTTTTTTAAAAAGCGGGAAATAACCAAGCCTATGTTTGTTACACCAGATCACACCCCAGGGTATTATTTAATAGTTGGCTGCTTGATCAGGTTCAGTACTAGCAACTAATCAAGTTACACCCAAATACATTACCTTCATTCTGAAACTTGTGAAGGTCATGTTTTACAGTATACACTGCCTGTTTCTTTATGAGAAGTATGAGAGGAACGAAATGTTCAATAGGTACCAGCCACTGAAAACCCATCTCCTGCAAAAGAGCTCCAAAGTGGATGCAATTTGAAATGTATTGTGTGTGAGTTTTACTCTTCTAAATTGGGAGTACATTTGAGCTTTACCCTTAAGCAAAACATTTTGATGAATGTTACAATAAAACTGTTAGAATCCCTCAGGGATGTTCTGCACATCCCCAGAAATATACTTTTAAAATTTAGGAGTACCTTAACTCTAATTTCATTATGTTGGAAAGAAGAACGAAGAACAGTTTTAATGAAATCGGTATCTCTTGTGTTAGACCTTTAGGAATGATTCAAAACATGCCTGCATCAATAGCAGTATATGTGTTTTTTACTATTTATATTATATTGGAGAGTATATTTTATCATTTTAATTTTGTTAGAAAAAGCATGATTTTTAAATAATAGTTGCTGCTTAATGCAAAAACTTCTGATAATGCTCAGAGAATGCAGAACTTGGTCTAAAAGTCACCTTCTGCTGTGGATCCTCCAGCAAATCATATGTGGAAAAATCTGCGTTCTACCATGAAAGATCCCAGTTAGATCCCAGTTAAATGAGGACATGATGAGGACAGTTTCCATGTGTCACAAATGTCATGGGCAGGTCAACTCAACAGTCTTAGAAATGTCTCCTCTTTTATCATGGGAAGAAGCTGGAATTAAGACCTCTTGTGATCTGAATTCTCTACTCCCTAAAACATATCACACACACACACACACACACACACACACACACAGAGAGAGAGAGAGAGAGAGAGAGAGAGAGAGAGAGAGAGAGAGAGAGAGAGCGAGCGAGCACACCTTCCTGATTTTGAGAATAAATTGCCTACATCAATGAAAATACCCTGTGCTGGATACTGTTTCTATTTAGTTGGAAATACTAGCTTGGTTTCTAGTGCCCATGCTGATTTTAAAAATTGTGAAATTACAGAAAACTTATAAATGGTTTGGGCATTTCTGATGAACAGCCTTTATCAATTTCAATGCCAATTACAGTAAAACTGGGAGTCTTTTTCTGAGTCCAACTCCAAGGGATTATTTTTTCTCCTAAAATTCTTCATGCCGGCATGAAAGATCATTCTCAAAAGAGAGATTCAGCAACATTTTCTGACTGAACCTGGCCCACACGTGACAAATCAGAGAGTGTCCACCACCGTCCTGTCCTGAAAGTAGAGATCAGGTGATGGTCTATTTAGTGATGGAAGAAACGAGTGGGGCTTGAGCCTACCCTTGCCTGCTGAAATTCCACCTCGGAATTCAGCCCTTGTTCTTGATTTAATGGGAGCAGTGCAATTGCACCTTTTAAAAATCAGGTACCCAAGTGCATTCTCCTTCACTGACTGAAGAGTGTAAATGTGCATTTTCCAAAATGTGCTTTTTAAAAGTGCTCATTTTTCTAATGACCACATTTTTTCAAGCATGCTTAGAAGCTCGGATATATGCAGACTTTGCTTGAAAAACACACACTCTTTCACTTGAACAAATGGGGCAGGTTCTGATAGACAAGAATTCCTTTGCAGGTTGTCTCCCTCCTCATTACACATAAAGAAGGGCAGGCTATTAGGAAGCAAAATTTACACCCCAGAGTTGTAAAATAGATGCCTATCAGGATATGGTGGGATCAGACTCAGTATTTGGGCAAATTAGAGGACAATTCAAAAGACAAGACCAAAAAATCAAGCAAATGTTTGAGAACGAAAGTTTCAGTCCAATACAGGATAAGACTAAGGTGGGGCAATCGATGGACAGGCCAAGGTCAAAGTCCAGTCAACAGTTAGATACAATACAGAGCCCAGAAGTAGGGTCAACCAAGAATCTGTGAGTCAGTAGCACGGAGATTTAATTGCAAGGTAAGGAATACGAAGCACTGGAGTTAGTGAACATTGGCTAGGCTAACCTGGAAGGCTTCTATATCCAGAACTTCTTAAAGACAAGGATGCAGGAACACAGCAAAAGCCACACCAAGCACATTTTGCAAATCTGGGGGAAACTTTTGCTCTTTCTTCCTTTAACGTGAAATTTGCACAAACATGTTAGTGCTTATTGAACGAAGTCAACTTTGGGCAAATTTGCACAAAGGAATTGCACAAATCTGCCAAAAATGCCCAGAGCCCCCTTGTTGCATGTTTTCATATTTTAGTCTAAGGGGAAAGTTTGTGCATTTTGGGGTATGAGAGAGAGAGAGAGAGAGAGAGAGAGCGCGAGCGAGCACACAGCATAATGCTTGCCAATGTGAATAAGAACACTGTATAATTATGAATCATAGCTACATTAATGTATCAGCTACACATCTACCAATGTGTTCATTTATCCGGAGAGTTCCTTTGAGGATTTTTTTGGGTGGATATATAAATAAACACAGGAATAAATAAGCATATAAATAAAAAGATGATCTGAGGTAGGGGTGCGGTACTTCAGCCTGGGGAGTAAATTCATCTCTCTGGAAGTGTGACTGCAGCAGGACTTCTCAGAAGGTAGCACCGCTTTCTCTCAGCCCCACTTCCTTCTTCCGAATCTCTGGTCTTTGAAAGGTTTTTGTGTGGTTATCTCCCTGTTCAAAATGTTTGGGTGAACTCCTCTAGCAATAAAAGATTTACACTAAAATATGCTGGCATTTGGGTTTGTGACCTCACATCCTTCGCCTTCTGCTGCGTTCTTTTATCCCCCCCACCCCCCGCCGCCAACATCACAAGTTCTTGGATTATAATTCAGCCCTTAGACATTCAGTGCAACACGAATTGACCTACTTACCAGATGATATTATTACCTATTCAGAATACATTCATGCCTACATAGTGCTGCACTTCACAACAATAAGCCTTGCTTCGTTCTTGCTTTGGCTGTCTAAAACTGACCAGGATATTTAACCAGAAAATATGCTATGAATTTGCAAATGCAATAAAATATTTTTTAAAATACAAACCTATTTACATCAATGGAAAGATTCAGATCTTCAGTTGGACAATGGTGCTACGAATGTGCAAATTTTGGATGTCAGTGTACAAAACTATTTGTACACATTTGTTGGAACCTGATAAAAATATCCAGCATAGTGCATGTTCAGTTCCCAGATTGGAAATCCTGTGGAAGTCCATCAGGCTCAACGGAAATAGATTTCCCAGTGTCACACATTTTGACTCTGACTTAATTGTTAGTGCTGTCCAAGCCAGACTTGGATTTATTTCCACTTGAGGCAGGACTATATGATTTGACTTTCTTCCTTCTTAGCTCTTTTTTCTGACTACTCATCACTAATTTCCCCATACCACACACACACACACTTGTTCAAACCCAGGATCTCCGACTTAGACCGGCCTCTCCTTCTCTGAACTAAACTAGAAACTCTGACCTGGATTCAAAACCATCATCAAGAGATAATTTGCAGGAATCCAAATTCAGTTCAGAGACTGAAGGTTAGGTAGTTTAGGAAGGCTAGGCAGTTTAGAGGGAAAATGGCTAGGTAGTTTAATACCAATAAGTACCAATAAACATGGAATTAGAATACAGGCATTTCAAATGTGCCATGCCTGCATAGCAGATGTGTATAGCTTTCATTTGTCCCCGTGACCCACTGCCACTCCCTTTTTGAATTAATTAATATTCTTTACAGTAAGTTTCAGCTTCCCAATAGCTTTCTTCCTGTGTTCTATGAAGAATTACGTAAGCGATGGTTCTGGACTACTTTTAAGTCGCGTGCTTTATTATTCCTTTTGCAACCTCAAAAGAAAATCAATCACATTGTATTGGAAAGAAGCCAGAATGACGTCCTCCAGAGTGCTCCAGAGCTACACATTTCATGTGCGAGATATAAAAACAGAATATAAAAGAGAGCCCCTTAGAAACCAGATACATGGGATGCCCACTCTGATTACTCCAAAGCCAGTGATTTGCTGGATAAGATAAAACCTGCAGATCCATATATTCAGTTCTCACTACAATTTGGGATTCTAATGCAAAAGGCCACAAATGTTGCCAGCTGATTGATCTTTCAGATAGTGCACAAAATTAGGATCTCTATCCTTGTTCCCCATTATTCCTTTTCTTTATAGCTCTGCTCTGTGGCCTTTCATAGTAGCCATATATTGAGAGCTGCAGCAAATTGAGATTTTCCTGACATCGAGAGCAGGAATTGCTTTGCCTGGTGATTCTGGACTGTTAAAGGCACATATGCAGGACTGCTTCAAAATCACAAT
Source organism: Varanus komodoensis (assembly GCF_004798865.1). Classification (NCBI taxonomy): domain Eukaryota; kingdom Metazoa; phylum Chordata; class Lepidosauria; order Squamata; family Varanidae; genus Varanus; species Varanus komodoensis. Next base: position 10,810,789 of record NW_025335780.1, read on the forward strand.
GAGAATGTTGTTCACAATGACTAGGTATAGGAATAAAATGATATGCAGAGCAAAAGGGGGGGGGCTAATAATTAATAAAACTTGGACAGCTTGTCTATTCCCCTTTCTCAGGAAGGCTGGATCCACCAACATGGTGCCCCATGGATGCCTACCTTGGCCCCTGCCAGGATTCCTAACCCTCTGATTTTTATTCACCTACCGAGATTTGTTGCAATTAAAATGTTTTTTAAGCTTCAAGACTAGTTTGCTGCAAAACAAATGCTGCATGGTTTTTTGGGTTCAAGATGATGTTTTGAGTTGAGAGTTAAAACTCCATCTTGTTAACTTAGGTTCTTGGGCAGTTTACTGTTCTAAATCATTTAGCTTCTGGGAGCTTCTGAGGTTTCGGCAAGGGGCGGCATAGAAATGTTATAATAATAATAATAATAATAATAATAATAATAATAATAATAATAATAATAAATGAGTGTCCTATGTTCACCATCCACCACGCACCACGTACAAGTTGCAGCTTGTACAAGGTTTCCCATGACAATATCCATAACATTCACAATAACCCAACAAAGTCTGGAATCCTTGATTCAAGTAAACACCTCATCCTTGAGAATGCAGAAGAAAGGAAGTTGCTCTTCAAATGAGCATTCTAGAGCCATGAGCATCATCCAGGGGTTCAGTGGAAATCATTCAGGGGTTTACTCCTATGGTTACAGTGAAATTGTAAGATTTCATTCCATTGTTTTATTTAAAAGAGAGAAGTCTGTGGCGAGGTAAGGTCTTCATTTATTTTAATTCAGAGCCTTTATACACATACCTCTAGAAGCAGATGGATTTGTCTTTAAGCCAAAGTGGTTTCATTCAAGTGGGTTCAGGTTGCAAGGAATGACAAGCACACAGGCTTAATATGGGAATAAAATGGATGCAGAACCAGAAATACACTTGTAACTGTCGTCAGTGACAGCACATTTGGTTTTCTTTGTGGCAAAAAGCAAGCACATCCAAGTCATTAAAATGAAGTATAATTTTTCATATTATTTTTAGTGATGTTGTACTAAAATGTAGCATTTATTTTGGATGATTTGCAGATATTACAGCTCAAGGGTGTTGACAAGATGCTTGGACAGGGTCATGCAGCTATGTTCATACTGGATCCCTGCTCCTGCTAGCTAATGAAAGCCAGTAGGGAAAGAACTGCTGGCTGGACCAAGGAGATGATTAATGCTTCTCCATGTGAATGAATGGTCCCAGCACACCTGAAACAAATGGTGGTAAGACCGCTCCTGAAGAAACCCTCCTTGGGCCAGGAAGAACTCAACAATTATAGGTCAGTGGCAAATATCCCCTTCCTGGGCAAGGTTCTTGGGTGGGTGGTGGCCAACCAGCTCCAAGCACTCTTAGATGAGACTATCTGGATCCATTTCAGTCAGGGTTTAGGCTTTCATGGAAACTGCTTTTGTATGATGCCCTATGCCAGGAGAGAGATAGGGGAGTGTGACCCTGTTCATTTTCCTGGACCTTTCAGCAGCTTTTGGTACCATTGAAAGGATCCCAAGGTATCCTTCTGGGGTGACTGTCTGAATTGGGGGTGAAGGCACTGCATTTCAGTGGTGCCACTCCCACTTGGATGGTAAGCTCCAGAAGGTGGTACTTGGGGAATATAGCTCTGCTTCTTGTATTCTCCTGTATGGGATCCCCAGGGATCAGTCTTGTTCCTCATGTTGTTTTACATCTACACGAAACTGCTTAGTGAGGATATCCAGAGTTTTGGAGCTGACTGTCACCAATATGCTGATAGCAGTCTGATAAACTGACTGATGACACACAGCTCTCTCTCTCTCTCCTTTTCGTTTCAGCATGTGAGGCTGTGGATGTGTTGAACTAGTGCCTAGAGGTAGCAATGGATGAAGGCTGACAAATTGAACCTCAGTTCAGACTGCGACGCTGCTGTTTGGTGGTTCTTCTGACCGAATGGAGGGAATCCAACCTATTAGAGATGGGGTTGCATTCCCCTTGAAGGAGCAGGTCTGTAGCTCGGAGATGCTCCTTGAGCCATTTTTGTCACTTGAGGCCCTGGTGACGTCAGAGGCTTGGTGCACCTTCCACCACCCTGGCTGGTGGCTCAGATATGACCCTATCTGGACAGAGATCTGTGCACTGGTAACCTGTTAAATAGATTACTGCAATGTACTCTATGTGGGGCTGCCCACTTCAGAAGTTGCAGCTTGTACAAATTGCAGCAGCCAGACTAAGCCAGATGATTGGATCACATAACACCAATTCTGTCCACCTTGCACTGGCTGCCTATATCTTTACCAGCCCAATTCAAGGAGCTTGTTTTAACCTATGAAGCCCTATATCTTCTACCCAGACGCTATGATCAAGTTCAGGGGCCTACCTCCAAATGCCACCTCCGTGGGCGGCTTGGTTGGTGGCAACAAGCAGGGCCTTTTCAGTTGTGTCCCTGCTCAGTTATGGAATGAGCTCCCCACTGAGGTCTACCTGGTGCCAACCTTACTGTCTTTCTGGTACCAGGTAAGGATGATCCCCTACTATTTATTTATTTAGATTTTTTGTACGCCATCCCATTGCATAGCCTTGGGACGGCTTACATAAATAAATAAACACAATACAAATAATACAAAAGAAAATCCAGATTTTATTTGTATGGAACTTCTACTTCATGGAACTGAAGTAGCTTCTGAAACTTGGTAGCTGCTAAAAGGTCTGAATATTTTCCTTCCTTGTTATTTCTTTAAGATACACACATACAAAAATCTGTTAATTATGTTGTTTAAATTTTTGTATTGTAAACTTTTAAAGGTTTTGAATATGTTTTCATACAATTTATCATTCATTGAGTTTTTCAGTGTGCTTTGTGAACTGCCCTAAGAACCTCCACCTTTGCATGGCATAGAAATTAAATTAATTATAATATCACTACTAATAATAATGAATACTACTAATAATAATAATCAATTTTAGTATTATTTAGTTACTAAGTAGTAAATGGATTCTTTAATAAATAATTTCTATTCACATTGTATGAAATATATTATTCCAACTTTAATTGTAACACTTTGTTCAAACAAAATGTATCACATGAAACATATTTATTAATGGGTGCCACACTGGTTTTGCACACTGAGAAGGGTTACTCAAGTAACTCAAGTTTGAAGACCACTGCTCTAGACTATGCAGAAACAAGAGCAACTGGCATAATTAGCTTTCATTCTGAAACCAAGGGATGTTTTCTTGTTCAGATATTTGATGTGGCAATGTTATTAACCCCAATCTTAAGGCTTCCTTACAGGCATGTCATTGGAATGAATGGAGATTGCTTCTACATAATGCTGTTTAAGATCAAGATGCAACATTGGGTACCAGATTCCTCGGCACACAGAATATTGCAAAACAAGGCATCAAATATCTGCAATAAGTTTGGCTTTCTGTAAAAAGTGTGCTTTACCTTTCATCCATTGTGTTTCATTAAAAAGCTATTTGCAGTTCTTGGGAACTTTAAATACTAATCTATTTTGGCTGCCATTCACTTTTTAAAGCTCAAATACTGAAGTAAATGGGAGTTAAGCAACTTGTGTGTGTGTGTGTGTGTGCAGGATTCCAGCCTGCATATGCCATGTTTTTTCACCCTAGCTAACTATTGGTTGCAGATGTTTATTTTCACCACTACAAAAACAGTTATCTTAGATAACTGATTTCATCTCTTTTTCCCTGAGAAGTAAACACCCAAGATAAGTATATTAAACATGCACAAAGTGACTCTGCTTGAAGCTTTTTCCATTAGTGATTCACAGACTAGAAGTCTTTTCATATACTCCTTGTCAAAACCAATTAATATCCAACTATAATGAATCTGTGTGAGAGGGGGAGGGGTAAATCCCTCCAGTGATTTAAAAGAATTAACTAAATTTTGGAACCCATTCAATTAAACTGTATAATTTTCAGACAAGATTATTATCAAGGGTGATTTGTGCCCACAAGGAACATGGGGCGATGCAAAGTTGAATACCTACTAGCACCCATCTAGGTCATTCCGCAGAGTTCCTAATTCCACACATCCCTTTGCCAAACTAACAGGGATAACACTTCTGGCCTTTCTCCACCATTCTAGTATTGAAGCATGGAGAATAGCTGTCCAGAATAAGTACCCTGCCTGCCCCTGTCAGTCACGAAAGCCACCACAGTCTTGGTGTCAGGGAAGAATTCTCTCTAGGCAGCTGGTTCCACTGTCGCATTGCTCCGACAGTGAGGAAACTTTTCCTGATGTCCAGCCTGAATCTGGGTTGTTACAGCTTGACATGTCCTACACTCTGGTATCAGCAAGAAAAGATCTTGACCTTCCTCTATGTAACAGTCTTTGAGGTACTTCTAAAACCAACAGCGTGATGAGGTGGTTAAAAAGTCAAATGGCCATGGAGTCCTAACCGCTGAGCTAGACTAACAGAAATTCAATAAGGCATCCTGAAAATGCAAAAAGAGGGACAAAATATGGACAGTGGTTTACCAGCTACAGTGAATGTCCTTGTTAAATAGGAATGGTTGGAATTCCTACTTCCAAGAGGGAAAACTGAGATAAAGGGTACATTATGGGTGTGGGAACAGGGATCAGACTTGGGCTATGGAAATGGGATACTTCCTGGCAGTAATCCAGTTTCCTCTCACCCTTTCTGAAGCACAGCTAGATAGCTGAATTGGCCATCTCGCTGAAACGTGTTTCTGTCACTCCTTCTCTGCACTGGATGCTCAGGTGCTCAGGATTGCACTCTAAATCACTCTTTCCCCCCAAGTTATCCCAGACTTAGGTCATACCGCTTTCTGTTCTAGGATCTTCCACAGCTTTCAGGAGCACTTTTGTGGCAACCATCAGGTAGCCACAATTTAGTGGGGATTTTATGGTGGGGCATGGGTGATTATCAGATGCCTTTTTATTTTTGGTAGTTTCAAGAAAACAAAGAAGAGGAAAAGAAAGAAATGTAACTGCATTCATCTGAAATGCAAGGAACAATATTTAAATTTTCAGGAGACACAAAGCTGGGTGGAATAGCAAATATCCTGGAAGACAGAGATAAGATACAGGGAGATCTTGATAGGTTAGAACACTGGGCAGAGAAATATAGAATGAAATTTAGTAGGGACAAATGCCAAGTCAATTAGAAACAAGAAACCAAATTATTCACTACAAAATGGGAAACTCTTGGCTCAACAATACTGCAAATGAGAAGGATCTTGGGGTTGTTGTAGATCACAAGCTATGAGTAAACAGGATACAGCTGCAAAAACGGAAAACACTAAATAGGCTGCATTAACAGAACCATCACTTCCAAATCACATGAAGTACTAGTTCATCTTTACTCAGTACTAGTCAGACTTCACCTGGAGTATTATGTCCAGTTCTGGGCACCTAAGTTTTAAAAAGAAGTAGAAAAGCTGGAAAGGGTTCAGAGGACGGCAATAAGGATAATTCATGAACTGGACACAAGGTCCTATGAGGGAAGATTGAGAAAACTAGACATGTTCATCCTCAAAAAGAGAAGACTGAGGGGTGATATGATAACACTCTACAAGTACCTGAAAGACTTTCTGAAAGAGGAAGGACAAGATCTCTTCTCACCCATTCTGTAGTGCTGGGCACCAAATAATGGACTTAAGTTAAAAGAAACCAGATGTAGACTGGACACCAGGAAAAACTTCCCGACTGTCAAAGCAGTACAACAATTGAACCTATTACTTGGGGAAGTTGTTGGCTTTCCCTTGCTAGACAAATTCAAAAAGAAATTCTGGACTGTCATCTGAATGGGATGGTGTACCTTGGTGTCCTGCAAGAGCAGGCAGTTGGACCTGATGGCCCTCTGGCCCCTTCTAACTCCACTATTCTATGATTCTATGTACCTGTGCATGTTCATATGAAATGTGGCATTCTAATAAGTATACATAAACTTTAAGAAAACCACAACAAATATTCAAATAAGTATCTATGCACAGGAGCTGTCTATCCCCCACCCATTCCAATGGTGAAAGTCTTGCTAGATCCTCAGTCCATTGCATTCTAGGAGGTTAGCGTGGATCCTTCCAATGTTGCAATCTGTCAAAAGTATGCAGACAATCCACTTGTACTGACCGTGCCTTAAGTTCCAGGAAGCAGGTAAATAACTGAAAAAGAGTTACCTCTACATCACTAAATATTAACGAGTCCCCATACAAGTTTTATCAGTAGCATAAGCTCCTCTCAAAAAAAGCAACTATTGGGCATATGATTAATGGAGGCATAAGCCGTGTAATCAGCCAACTTAGACAAATCCTAGTAACAAATTCTGCTGTTGCTAATAGACATGAAACAAGAGTTTTTGCAGAAGGATGTATAATCCTGAACTTTTCATTACCAGAGATCGACAGATGTTTCAGATACAGACTTCGAAGTTGCAATATATTGATTAAGAAAATGGGACAATCCAGTCCCCCAATCCTTTTCTGTTTGAAACTCTATGAATTATATCTATCCACCAGTAATATGAATTAATAAACATGGATGCAGGGTTAATATGTCAGATCAGCAGCAGAAATTGTTTCCATTGTCACAGAAAATCTGAAGCTGCAAAGGCAGCCAAATCTAGATTCCAACAAAGTTTGTAATTGCAAATATTGCACTTCATCCATATCAGGCAAGTCAAATTTAACACATACAAGCAAGACTGCCAAAACCTATTCTCAGCACCTGCTACATGATCTGAGATAGAAATCAGCTCATTCATATAAGTCTGCTACCAAAAAAAGGAAAAAAACTGTACTGGTTTTTTCATTTGGATTTGCCCATAGAGACAATTTAGCACGACCAAACGGGCCAAGATGCAACTGCTGGGACATTATCTGCTGCAGGTCTATCACAGATTTAACTGTGGGAGGGACCTATCCATGTCAGTGTGCCATTGTGTGAGTGAAAGTGCTTTTCTCCACGGCAAAGCGACGACTGGCCAAAGTGCAGGGGGGCATCTCATATACCTGCCTGAAGATTAAGGCAGTATGTAGAACGCAGTCCATCATTTCAAACATTGCAGTTGCTAAGGGAAATTTTGGACTATGGATAATGCACCAAATTGCAAATAATGTGGCACATATTTCCACCTAAGAACAATGTCTCTAGGCTAAATTTTCAGCTGAGCAGAGACTTGGGATGCGTGAGGTGATGTGGGGGTGCAGGGGGCTTGGACAGTGAACTTTGCTATGAGAGTAGATACAATACCAGTTCTCTGTTTTCACCTATAAAATGTTGGAGGATATATAGACCAGCCTTTCCCAACATGACTATTCCTGATGCGTTAGTGCATGCCATTAATAATCCCCATTATTATCTGCATTCCAGCATTGCCAAAACACTGGGGATGATAGGCATTGCAGTCAAAACAGCTGAAGGTCATCACTTTGGGGAGGGTGTGATAGACTCCATTTGCCTGTTTTTTAATTAAGCACTTTCTGTTGAATATAGTAAATGCTATTCTTCCACTCATGCCCTTCCAGTGGAATACCAAGTAGTTTCTTATTAGAACAAAAAAGAGTGTGTATCCTGCTCTTAAACTACTTTTGTGATTTGTCACACACTAAAAATCAGGAGAACAAGATTTAGGTTTTTCTCTTGTCTAATTTTCTCTCTTAATTGAACTTGCAAGAGACTTGAGAGCAGCAGGAACAAGTGGAGGAACTCTAATTGCTTGCAGGCTGATTTGTATCAACTCGGAGTTCATGGTTTTATCAGTGACAGTATGAAGTTCAATTGTGACAATAATCAGGCTTCAAAGTGAGCAGAACCTCCTGAGTGGTGCTTTTCCCAGCAGGAAAGAGGTGATCTTCTGATTATTATTAAAAAAAAACCCCACATATTTATTACCCCTTCAACTGAATGAACTTCAAGCAATTGGAAGAATGAAAGGAAAAGCTAAAAAACTAGTTCATTCACTGGCAGGTTATTCCTGGGGAGGCAAGTGGAAATGCTGACTCCAAATCACATTTTCTTTGCATTTTTTAAAGGTCCTGATGCCAAACTTTATGAAAGTGAAGAAGCAGCAGCAATAATTCATACTTATGCTGCCTTTATTGACAGAGCTTTTATGATGGCTTGACACAGAAAAATAAAGCAACAGAAGTCTTAATATCCACAGTTATTGAACAGACCATCCCCAGCATACATGCACAGAATATACATAAATAAAATCTGTATATTTTATTTGTTTGTTTCATTTTTATACTGCCCAATAGCCAAAGGCTCTCTCTTCTTTTAATAGTTTTTTACCTGTTTCTCATTTTTCAAGTCTTAATTCAATTCTTCCTGGTTGAAATTTTTAATGCTTACATGAAAAACTGTAACTGTGTGTCTCTGGTATTCCAAATGCATGATCAGTGACACCGTTTTGCCTAATCTGCACTGTCTTTCAAACAAGTTCCCTAATAAAATGGATGTAATATTATTTGTACCAGCATGTGCATGTGTGTGCACGCTTTTCCCTAACCCTAACCCTAAAAAAAGCATTTTTAATAAGAGTGTTCAGTTGAAAAATACAGAGGAGTGTGATTCTTTTGAAAGATAACTGAGTTATTTTTGTACATGATTAAATGTAAGTTCTCATTAATTAAAGTGCATACAATATATGGTAGGTACACATCCCTACCACACATACTCACACATGATTACAGGCCGGCCATCATCGACTTTCCGTTTCTGTGCATCACCTCATCCCAATACTCATTAAAAAGTTGGTGGGGAAGGTCCATATCATGAAGAAGCAGCGGAAACAAAAGTAACGCTGTTTCAAAATAGTCAAAAACTGTGACTGTGAGACAAAAGCACCTCAGTCTTTGCAGACTACAGCAGATGACTCGAGGATGTGACCAGCAGTATCAGCAAACTAACTTCTGTGAAAATCATTTAACTATAATTTGGTGGCTCCGTGAGCTAATTTTATGTAAAAGAGCTCAGCTATGGTTTGGTCAGTCGATTTCTACCATTCTATTTCCACCTGCTGAGTTTATAAGAGTAGAGCTTGCCTGCCCAAGGATAGAACAGTTTGGAGGGCATTCATCCATAGTGTCGCCATAAGTCAGAGATGATTTCTTGGCACATAGCAACACATTTCTACTTGCTCACTTGCTCACTTTGGCCAGGGCGACTTCTTTTATATTGTTATTTATTTTATATTGTTATTTTTATATTGTTATTTTTGTACTTTATCTTATGTTGTGAGCCGCCCCGAGGCTTTGGCGAATGGGACGGCATAGAAATGTTTTAATAAATAAATAAATAAAAATAAATAAGTCATTTCATTCCATTTTCACAAGAATCCCTATCAACACATGCACATCTAAATCTGAACAAACACCTGCACATTTAAATATAGTTAATAAAAAGTGTGCATGTTTAATTATCCTAGATACATTTCTTGATTTAGCTTCCACTACTTGTACTTGAGAAACACCCAGACCAGGTGTGCTTTCATTACAGGTGTGTTTCACATTTTAGCATGCTGTATCAGCCATAGAGCCTGAAATTTTCAGTCAGCTTTGAAGACCAGGTGTGACTCCACCTGAAGTAGGAAATACACATTAGCATAACGAACTAATTTTGGTGTGTGGTGATGCTTCCTTCTCCTTAGAATGATCTTTTTCTCAAATACACAGATTTCTGAAGTTACTGAAACCATCTATAGATAGTAATATAATTCTGTATTAACTTCGAATAGCTTGTTCCTGTTCACATCTAGTCAGAAATTGTCCTTTTCAGTCTCACGTAAGATGATAATATGCATGTGAGAAAATCAGATTCAAAAGAGTCTTCAAATGTGTTTATTTAGTGGTCTATTGACATATGGATTTTTGTTTCCATACCAAATCTGTAAGCTATGGCATAGCACTAGGTAAAGTTCAAAACCCAACCAATCAATCTATGCTCACATTAGTCAAAGAG
>NW_025335780.1:10820852-10867825 GCF_004798865.1 Varanus komodoensis
GTAGGTGTACTTGCACTGTTACTGGAAAAAGTCAATCATGTGGGTAACAGGATTGGTTTGTATCCCCATTATGTTTGCTTGAAATATTCAGGAAATATCAAAATATGCTCATATTTGTCTTGTTTCCAATCCCAGTTTGACTTGTGTATCAGAAGACATATTCAGCCTCTCTTTCAGCCATGGATGAAATTGTACAAATTTGGGGAAATATCTCAGTGGTGGATTTGTGCACCTTTCTCATTTGTGAGAGTGGGCAACACTTGCAAAAACAAATAGGAATTAGCCACAAGATAAGCAGGGAGATGATGCTTAGAAAAAGGAAAAGGAAGAGAGAAGAGAGAAGAAAAAGGAATTCTAGGGATTTCAAACATCACTCATTTGCCCTTTCCTAACCATGCATTTGCCTGCCAGTGCCCTGTGATGCCTCCATATACAACACCAGCTACAACAGACCACAGCGGTTCCAGGGTCAGTCAGTGTACCTACAGCAAACACAAATACAAGGGGGTTCCTGTGTTTCTTAAACACAGACCAAAGGACTGGCTGCTCCCATGCCCAATTAAAAAGAAAGAACAGAAGATTAGGTGAGGTAAAACACATGTGTGCGAGAACATGCATGCATGCACGCGCGCACACACACACACACACACACACCCCTTTATCCCCAAATCTATTGGCAGGTATCCAAAAGTAAAGAAAAATCAATTCAGGTAGCTAATAATTAGTGGCTTGCAGTGGGAAGCGGGGCCATATCACTCTCATTCCAATACATTATAGGGTGAACTTTTCTTCTCTCCAGATTGCAATTGTAGTGCAGCTATAAGTAACATGAATTATGAAACAGGGACTCCTGGTTCAGATCTCAGAGAAGCTACTGAAGCTGCAATCCTATGCAAGAACATCCAGGAACAATCCCTGCTGAACATGGTGGGACTCATGTCTAAGAAGCAGGATTGCAATCCTATGCAATCCTAAAACTGCATAGGATTGCACTGCAACTTGCTGAGTGGCCTTAGATGAGCTCCTGCTTCTCAGCTTCAAACCTGATCTGAAATATGACAGTAATAGCATTGGCCTGCTTTATACCATCCTTAGAGGGATCACAAAGGTAACATACATGAAGAATGTAAGGGGAAAACTTCATAAATTATCATCAGCCAAGCACATATTTGTTTAGTGCTATTTTGTCAAGCTGTATCAAAGGGAAAATTCTGGGTAGCATACAATTTTACATTTTCTGCATTCTCATTTTTCACAATTATAATGGAGGTGGCTCAGTGGAGCGCACTGTAATTTATTTTATGCAGTTTCAGCATCTGGGTTAAACTTTTCTTTGTCTGTTATAGACAAATCTGTCTTCAGGTTAAGAGCAATGGTTACAAGGAGTTCGAACTTGTGGAGAGTTCCAGTATCCTTGTGAGTGATGTAAACTGCATTTCCCTTTTCTGTTTTGCTTTATCAAGGGCTTTTTCTTAAAAAAAAAAAAGATATCACTTAACTAAGAAATGCTAATTAGATATTTTGAAAGAACATTTTTAAAAAGCATGAATACCATATTGAAGCGAAAGTCATTTTCCCTTATTTTCTGCTTATGTCTTACTTTTCATCTGGAGGCAGACCATTTAAATTTTCTTTTTAAAGGTAGTAATTTTATATTCTGCATAATACTTTTCAACTAAAATAAAGAATTAATATGAGAACCATTCAGGACACTGCATATAAAGACTCTTTTCTCTGTGAGTCATAATTGTCAAAGCATTTTGTGGCTTAATTGAATAGACATCTGAATTTTAAGTGGGGTCTTTGAAATGAATGCATTCTTTATTCTCTGGCTATTTCTCAGCTTCTGATAAAAGGATCTGTAAAGTAAGGACACAACCCCATATTTTTTAAGGAATGTAAGATTAGACAGCTTGGGCCTCACAAAACGTAGGCCTGGGGTGGTCATGTGTAGGAAGTGTGTTGTGTGGGTAATTATTGCAGTATTTACTTTACTGAGGGAACTTCTCTGCTGAAGGTTTTCAGAGAACTAGCCTGATTGGAAGGACTGCCCAGTCCAAGGTTCAAAGTTAAAGAACCTTTGCAGGAATGTGTTATAGCACCCTCCCCGAACCTAGAAGATCCCAACCACTTGGGCAAGGTTCTTGACTGGGTGGTGGCAAACTAGCCCTAGCATTCTTGGATGAGAGCGATCTATTTCCATCAGTGATCTTGCCAGGTTTTGTCACGGAAATAGATTCAGTCATCCTGTATGATGACCTATATAATGAAAGAGACAGAGAAGTGTGACCCAGTTGGTATCCCTGGATATCTGAGTGGCTTTTAGCACCATTGACCATGGTATCCTTTTGGGGGAATTGTCTGAACTGGAAGGGTACTGTATTGTTGTGGTTCTGGTCGTACTCAGATGGCTGGCTTCAGAAGGTGGTACTTGAAGAATACTGCTTAGCTATGTGGAATCTACAACATGGGACTTTTTGTGGGTTGGCCCTATTCTCCATGATACTTAACATATATATGAAACCACTGTGTGTGGTCATTAGGAATTTTGGAGTGTGCTGTCATCAGTACATTGATAACATGCAACCCTATTTTTCCTTTTCTTCCTCATCAGACAAGGATGTGGATACGCAAAACTGGTGCTTGGTTGCAGCAATAAACCAGATGAAGGCTTACAAACTGAAGCTCAGTCCAGACAAGACTGTGATGTTGTAGGTGTGTGGTTCCTCTGACTGGATGGAGGATGTTCAAACTCTTCTAGAAGGGGTTGCACTCCCCTGAAGGAGCAGTTTCATGGCTTGGGGTGCTCATGGAGCCATCTTTGTCACTTGATTCTCTGGTGGCCTCAGGGATTGAGAGTGCCTCCTACCAGTTTCAGCTAGTGGTCCAGCTATGCTCCTATCTGGACAGAGATTCCTGGTTTCAGGAATCGACACTCTGGAAATACCTACAACTCTAATGCCTTTGAAGCAGCAGACTGAGCAAAATGCAGCAGCCAGAGTAATAACCGGGACCAAGTGGTCCAACAATGCTGGCCTGCTTGCACTGGCTTTCTACTCACTTCTGAACCCAATTCAAAGTGTTGGTTTTAACTGATAAAGTCCACAACACTTGGGATTAGGGTCAGGGAATACTCAGTGGAACCTGTTCCTTTAGCATTCATGGTCTTCCTGCCATACTTGGCCTGACTGAAAGTGAGCCAAGCTGAGACAAAGTCTGTAAAAAGGCACAGGAAGTTGCACAACTGTCAACCTTCTGTCAGTACTGGTGAACCCTGCATGAACCATCTTCTTCCATGTCAAGTGCAACAGCACAAATGAAGGCAGCTCCGCATGGCATTGAAAAGGGGCACTGCTTGAACAGCACATGGGGCCCGATGCCTGCTGGGTACCCCATGAGCCCTGGACATATTTGCCAGAGCTGGAACTCATGGCCATGGCAAAGTGGACTGGAGTCAGGAGGGGGGTCAAACCCTGGGAGTTCAATGGGTTCCCACCCCCAAAATATTCTTCACACATCCCTACTTGGAACCATAAGGTGGAACACCTCTCCTGACCTTAATCTATCTGGAACCTATGATCTGCATCTGGGGACTTCCTCTGACTGCCAACTCCAAAGGGATGCCAAAAAGAGGGACAAAGTGGAGAGCCTTCTCAGTGGTTCTCCCCTCTCCCGTCACATGGTCACCTCTTCAGTTTCATGTTAAAAGTATCCTCTATTCTCAGATGTTTAATGGGGCATGATAGGATATATCAACTGTTTGAATTTGGTCTGAGTTTACTGAAATTGTTTTCAATGTTTAAACTATTTTATGTGTTGTATGTCAGAATCTTTGTTATGCATCTTATACTGGAATTTAATATTGTCTCTGTCTCTGTATTGTACTTTACGGTATCTTTTTATCTCTTTTTATTGTACTCTGATAAATCGCTGTGAACCACCCAGAAAACATCAGCTGTTGGGTGGAATAGAAAACAAACAAACATAAGAAGGGAGTGTAGGATCCTTGGAGTTCCATATCAACAGTTAGCAGCTGGAGAACAGGCTGAATAACCACCCAGGTCACCCAGTCACCATCTTCCCACTATGAACAGATGTATCTATTTAAATTGTAGTAAGTATTTCAAAATTTGCATATATAAATATAATTTAGTGCAGGCAGGGTTTATGCAAATCTACATCCTTGTTGGTCTTCTTCTTCAGCTTAGGCTTTTTGCCTTTGGGGCAATGCATAGGAGGCCCCTCCATTCAGTTCTGAAGACTTGTAAAACTTGTTTACAATGTTCTTGTTTAGTAGGGAAGGGAGAAAGCTGCATCATTACATATCCTTCCATAGAGAAGGCTAATGGTCAAACTAGACATGAAATTGTGGGAATGCAATTAATATGCACATTTTAGTCAACACAGAAGCCATGGAGAAACCTGAACTTGCTCCAACTGCAAGAAGTATTCTTCTCTTACCAAGTCCTGACAAAAATTATCCCCACCAAAATAATTTTTGCAATTCAAGGGAGACCTTTATTAGTGCTTCGGGGATTTCCTTTGAAATTGCATTCATGCAATTAATGTCTGGTTTGTTCTTAATAGGAAATTAGACGTCAGGGGAAAATGCTGCAGTCTTGCTGTCTCCCCAGTGCCACAGTCTCCTCCAGGTAGCCTCAAAGGCTACAGTCTAGGAACAAGTTTACTATCCCATCTGAGGTTTGTGTGACCCTACAGATTGCATACAGATTGCAATAGAACATAAGTTTAAATTAGACTATTCTTTTGACTGAAGAACATGCAGCACTGCATGTTCACTGTGGGGTGGATGGAAAGGGATCCTGTGCTCTGCCAAAAACACTTCCAGGCACACAAAAGTGTCCATACTTCCATCAAGGGATGTCCCCCATGCCACACTTCAATCCACTCCTGACAGCTTCCCAGTTTTCAGAGTAGCAGGGAGAAGATGGCTTGGAAAGCCCATTCCATGAACTTAGACTGGAACTCAGGCGATCTGGGTTCGAGTCCCTGCTCGGCCATGGAGCCAACTGGGTGACTTTGGGCCAGTCACAGACTCTCAGCCCAACCTACCTCACAGGGTTGTTGTTGTGGGGATAAGATGGAGGAGGAGAATGATGTAAGCTGCCTTGAGCCCTTTGTAGGAAAATGGCAGGATGTAAATTGGAAAAAAAAAATCATGATCCAGCTCTTGGATTTCACAGATATGAGTAATGTACGCCTAGTAGTAAGGTGGTCTTCTTCTTCTTCCTCTTCTTCTTCTTCTTCCTCATCTTTCTCTTCCTCTTACTCTTCATTGAATTTATTTCAAAACCACTCATGAGCAGCACATTACAATAAAAATAAAAATTGTTTCCAGCATTAGGCTCTTCTCCAGGGAGTCCCTCCTTCTCATTAGAAGGCCAAAGTATTTGAGTTTCATCTTCAGGATCTGGTCTTCTAAAAAGCAGTCAGGGTTGATCTCCTCTAGGACTGACCAGTTTGCTCTCCTTGCAGTCCAAGGGACTCGCAGGAGTCTCCTCCAGCACCACAATTCAAAGGCCTCAATGGTCCCGCTTTCACAGCCATACATTGCAACTGGGAAAACCATAGCCTTGACTATACGCACTTTTGTTGGCAGGGTGATGTCTCTGCTTTTTAGTATGCTGTCTAGATTTGCCATAGCTTTCCTCCCAAGGAGCAAGAGTCTTTTAATTTCTTGGCTGCAGTCCCCGTCTGCGGTGATCTTGGAGCCCAGGAAAATAAAATCTGTTACTAGCTCCATTTCTTCCCCATCTATTTGCCAGGAAGTGAGAGGACCAGATGCCATGATCTTAGTTTTCTTAATGTTGAGTTTCAAGCCAACCTTTGCACTCTCCTCCTTCACCCGCATCAAGAGGTTCTTTAGTTCCTCTTCACTTTCTGCCATTAGAGTGGTATCATCTGCATATCTGAGGTTGTTGATATTTCTCCCAGCAATCTTAACTCCAACTGGTGATTCATTTAGGCCCGCCTTTCTCATGATGTGCTCTGCATATAAGTTAAATAGGCAGGGTGACAGTATACAGCCTTGCTGAGCTCCTTTCTCAATTTTGAACCAATCAGTGCTTCCGTGTCCAGTTCTCACTGTTGCTTCTTGACCTGCATACAGGTTTCTCAAGAGACAAATAAGATGGTCTGGTACTCCCACCTCTTTAAGAACTTGCCACATTTTGTTGTGATCCACACAATCAAAGGCTGTAGCATAGTCAATGAAGCAGAAGTAGATGTTTTTCTGGAACTCCCTAGCTTTCTCCATGATCCAACGTATGTTGGCAATTTGATCTATCGTTCCTCTCCCTCTTCGAAATCCTGCCTGTACTTCTGGTAGTTCTTGGTCCACATACTGCTGGAGCCTAGCTTGTAGGATTTTGAGCATCACTTTGCTAGCATGTGAAATGAGTGCAATGGTGCGGTAGTTTGAACATTCTTTGGCATTGCCCTTCTTTGGGATTGGAATGTAAACTGACCTTTTCCAATCCTGTGGCCACTGTTGAGTTTTCCAAATTTGCTGGCATATTGAGTGTAGCACTTTTACTTCATCGTCTTTAAGATTTTGAATAGCTCAGCTGGAATACTGTCACCTCCAGTAGCTTTGTTGTTGCTCAGACTTCCTAGGGCCCATTTGATTTCACATTCCAGGATGTCTGGCTCGAGGTCAGTGACCACCCCATTGTGGTTATCAGAAACATTAAGCTCTTTCTTGTATAGTTCCTCTGTGTAATCTTGCCATTTCTTCTTAATCTCTTCTGCCTCTGTTAGGTCCCTGCCTTTTTGGTCCTTTATCATGCCCATCTTTGCATGAAACATTCCCTTCATATCTCCAATTTTCTTGAAGAGATCTCTGGTCCTCCCTATTCTATTGTTTTCTTCTATTTCTTTGCACTGTTCATTGAAGAAGGCATTTTTATCTCTTCTAGCTATTCTCTGGAATTCTTCATTCAATTGGGTGTATCTTTCTCTTTCTCCCTTGCCTTTCGCTTCCCTTCTTTCCTCAGCTATTTGTAAAGCTTCCTCAGACAGCCATTTTGCTTTCTTGCATTTCTTTTTCTTTGGGATGGTTTTAGTTGCTTCCATTTGTACAATGTTGCGAAGCTCTGTCCATAGTTCTTCAGACACTCTGTCTATCAGATCTAATTCCTTAAATCTATTTGTCACCTCTACTGTATATTCATCAGGGACATGATTTAGGTCATACCTGAGTGGCCTAGTGCTTTTCCCTACTTTCTTCAATTTAAGCTTAAATTTTGCAACCAGAAGCTCCTGATCTGAGCCACAGTCAGCTCCTGGACTAGTTTTTCCTGACTGTATAGAGCTTCTCCATCTTTGGCTGCAGAGCACATAGTCAATCTGATTTCTGGGTTGACCATCAGGTGATGTCCATGTGTAGAGTCGTCTCTTGGGTTGTTGGAAAAGAAAGTGTTTGCTATGACCATCGTATTCTCTTGGCAAAATTCTACCAGCCTGTGCCGTGCTTCATTTTGTACTCCAAGGCCAAACTTGCCTGTTATTCTGGTTATCTTCTGGCATCCTACTTTAGCATTCCAATCCCCCATGATGATAAGGACATCATTTTTTGGTGTTAATTCTAGAAGGTGTTTTAGGCCTTCATAGAACCGGTCAACTTCAACCTCTTCAGCACCAGTGGTTGGGGCATAAACTTGGACTACTTTGATGTTGAATGGTTTGCCTTGGTTTCGAACTGAGATCATTCTGTCATTTTGGAGATTGTATCCCAGTACTGCTTTTCCTACTCTTTTATTGACTATGAAGGCTACTCCATTTCTTCTGAGGGATTCTTGCCTGCAGTAGTATACCTGATGGTGCTCTGAATTAAATTCACCCATTCCTGTCCATTTTAGTTCACTGATTCCTAAGAGGTTGATGTTCAGTCTTTTTATTTACTGTTTGACCACATCCAGCTTGCCTTGATTCATGGATCTTACATTCCAGGTTCCTATGGAGTATAGATCTTTAAAGCATCGGACTTTCCTTTCACCACCAGATACGTCAGCAACTGAGTGTCCTTTCGGCTTTGACCCATTCGCTTCATTCTTTCTGGCGCTACTAGTACTAGCCCTCCGCTCTTCCCCAGTAGCATATTGAACACCTTCCGACCTGAGGGGCTCATCTTCCGGCATCATATCTTTTTGCCTTTTGGTACTGTCCATGGGGTTTTCATGTCAAAGATACTGGAGTGGGTTGCCATTTCCTTCTCCAGTGGATCACCTTTTGTCAGAGCTCTCTGGTATGAGCTGTCCATCTTGCATGACCCTGCATGGCATAGCTCATAGCTTCATTGAGCTACGCAAGCCCCTTCGCCACGACAAGGCAGTGATCCATGAAGGAGTCATAATAAATAAAACTAGATAAAATCACCCTAAACATAGTTAAGGAAAAGTAAAGCATGAATTAGCATATTATAACCAGGCAATTACTACAGATGCTCTATGTGGTGCCAATGGTGCACTGAAAAAGAAATGCTTTTGTCAGGTGATTAAAACTCAACAAGGCAGGCACCTGACAAATCTCTGGTGGGAGAATGTTCTATAACTGGGGTGCCACCACGGAAAAGGTACTCTTCCTTGGAACCTCCCCCTTAACCTCCTTAAGAGAGGATTTGTATTGATGATCTTAGGCAAGAATCAGGAATATATGGAGTAAGGGACTCCCTAAGATAATGAGGTCCCAAGCTGTTTAGGGTTTATATGTCATAGCCAAAACCTTGAAGTCAGCCTGAACTGGAACAGGCAGCCAGTGCAGCCAAAGGAGAACAGGTGTAATATGTGTATAAGAACGGGTCCTCATTAGCAGCCACACTACCTTGAAGATGGCTATATCTGTGGTGATGGAATGTTCTGACTTTGTTAGAAGCAGATATATTTTACACATCTGAGGTCATTTCCTATGACAGATGCTCCTCTTCAGCCCATATCTACAATGGAATAATCAAGAATATTTTAGCCATCCTTCTTGCTACTCAATTAGCTTTCCAGAAGAATTTAGTCTCACGTGCATGAATTTTGGATGTCCAATTACACACACACCCTCCAGTACATATATTTCTTCACTTTTTCAGTCCATATATACACTTGCCTGTTTTGCAAGCATTGTAAATTATTAATGGGATCAATTTAAGTTAGTGCTGCCTCCTCTTGCAGGTGCAGTCAATCTACCTGTATGGAAGGAATTTGCTTCAAACAGACTCTCTCTTTGATTTTGCAATTACATACTTACAAACTGCTTTCTGGATCAGAGTTTTGCCAGACCAGAATCTGTCATGATTTTTTTCTTGATCAATGCTGTGAAATGTTCTAGTGGAAAGCTGAGCTTCTACAATTGCAGATGAAATGTTGCTTTTTCCCCCCTGTTTTTTTAATTTATAATATTGCACAACCGTAAAAAGTGTAATGGTTGATTGTGTGATTGAGTGTTGTTGGGTAATCTTTTTTTTTTTAAGAAAGGTTATGCATATACAGTTTTCCAGCAGCTACATACCAGAATTTGAATTTCTGACTAGAATTAAACTAATCTAGTTAATGAAACTAGTTTATTTCCTATAACAAGGAATAGAACTCCTCTATTTCATTCACCCCTATTCCTTCTGAAGTCAAAAATATATAGTGCAGCCAACCACTGAATGAATCTCTGGACACAGAAATACACACTTCTGATGGGTATAATGAGAACTTTAGATGGAGACTTTTTCATTAGTCAATAATATGCAAAAAATAAATCAAATCAATAGCATGGATATGCTCTGTATGTTGCCCTAAAGAATGTCTAAAGAAAGCATACAGAGAAGCACCAGGAGCATGAGGAAAATAGAGATGATCAGAGTCTCAGGCCTATAAGACCAAATGCACCAGTGTACGCACATGGACACACAGGTTTGCATATATTAGTTTTTATATGCTCAAGAATCTCTCTCTCTTCCCTGCCCCCACCTGATTTGTGTTTCTTTAAAGGACCCGGCCTCCTAAGGTTACCCCTGCTTGTCAAAAAGGACATATGACAAGAGAGAGGAGGGCATTGCAGAAAAAGGCAGAAAAATGGAGCACAGTAGATGGTGCTTAAAATAGGAAGCACCCTACTCCATATAGTCCTGCTTGTTGCCTAAGATCTTCAACTGGGACCATCCTACCAGTACTTCTCCCTAAGGAGGT
Organism: Varanus komodoensis; assembly: GCF_004798865.1. Taxonomy (NCBI): domain Eukaryota; kingdom Metazoa; phylum Chordata; class Lepidosauria; order Squamata; family Varanidae; genus Varanus; species Varanus komodoensis. Next base: position 10,831,037 of record NW_025335780.1, read on the forward strand.
TAAAGGGGAGGCTGCAAGGAGGAGGACCTTTTCTGTGGTGGCACCCTAACTATGGAACAATTTAGTGCCAAGGATTTTTCAGGTGCCTAAATAAATAAAATGAGGACAAAACCCCAGCTAAGGCTAGGGGATCAAGTGTAACAGAGATCATAAGCTCCCCTGTAATATCTTTTTCAGCAAGTGCCCATGGATAGCAGGGGAGGGGAGGATAGCAGGGGAAACAGATGATGGCCTCCCAGAGATTTGGGGCTCCAAATGAAAATATCAGGGGTCCAGTCCTCGTGACCTGCCCCCTATCACAGCTTCTGGCAGACACACGTGCATATGGGCATGCCTTTAGAAGACCTAACCTGGTACATACTTCACCCACACATCCAGAGATCAGAGAAGCTCATCCAAATGGAACGCTCTGACTAGAAGAGAAGATCTCTGATCCTTACCTGGCACATGCAACCACACTTTAAGCACGAAATGTGTCTGTGTGTGATGTATGAGAAATTCACTTCGGGACTGGGAGTCTGCTGGGTTTCCTCAGCTCTGCTCCCTGGACTTAACCTGCCTTCTCTCTGCCCTAAATCTGACACACACTGAGCATTCCCACAGCTGTCCATCAGAAAGACAGCCCAGTGGTTGTGTATCCCATTGCAGATGCACAGCTATAACTAGCAAGTGCATGTGCCACACGTGCATCTGCTGTGAAAAAGGAATTCTGCTTCCTCACGAGTAACTTGTGGGTTTTGTGTATGCACACCGCATGCTGTGCAGGCTGGTTTTCTTTCATGCATATCCTGAGCTTACCCCTCAGATCCAGTCTGACTATAAGCTATACACTTTCCAGATGCCCACAATTTCTGGACCACCACCTGGTGGCCAAAAAGACAACACCCCCTCTGTAAATAAGATCTGTGTACATTATCATGGCAGTCCTTGCATGCGCAAACCCTTGTGGATGTGGTGCCACACAGGCAGTAAGAGAAAATGCCTTTGTGCAGATGTTAGGTGTGTCAGCAGGTACTACGTACATACTGTAAGTGGTGCTGGGCACTGCACATGCATCATGCTTGGTGCATGGGGGCTGCATAAGTAACAGGAGAGTGATTAAAGGAAAAGGATACCTACTGTCATTCCTGGGTGTCTGCAGGCTGGATTTCAGCTCAGCTGGTTTCCTAGGCCAGGCCAAACACAGCAAGGAAGTCCAGTGAAAAAGAAAGAGAATGCGAGACATAGCTTAATTCCTGTAAATATTAGCAACTTAAGTTAAACCCATATTCTCTATAATATTATTATTATTTCAAAACCTTTAATTGTTTTTGTAATATCTAATTAAGGCTGCAATCCCAAACACATTTACTGGGGAGGTATGCACCATGGAACACAGTGGAGCTTACTTCTGGGTAGAAACATACAGGAACACTGTAAAAAAAATACATAGAAAGTGTTTGTTTGTTTGTTCGTTTGTTTAATCTAAACTCTAAGCTAAGTTCCTCCAAGAGCTCCTCATAAGCTTTACTACATCCAGATGTGTTTGAGAAGAAGGGGTTCTGCTGACTCTGGCATAGGAAACATATGGCCAGCTGCCAGTATGTATTTGGCTCAACATAAACAGAAAGCAAAGAAGAGCAAACAGTGGCAATTTCAATAGTAATCCCTGGTATGCCAAACAGGTAGGACGCTAATCTAATTCACTTGACACCCTAACAAGTGTTGATGCAGCGTTTGGCTCATGAACAAATAAACAAACAAAAACACAGCCCCAATTAAAGCAGAATCTCATCAGGAATGATGAAGGGGAACCTTAGAAGAAGCAAGAGAATTAAATTGCTCAGCTATGAACAATTCAGTGGCCACATTTGCTGCTGGTACTGAGGATTAATTTAGATTATGAAGAACCATGCAGCAATCAAGAGAAATAAAGCATGAATTATAATGATGCTCTGCAGACCTGGAGTGTTCTGCTTGTCTTGGTAGTCTCAATGACTCTCCATTTTCCTGGACAGCAGCCACTGAACTCTCATAGCACAGTGATTCTCTCCTAGTCATGTTCTCATGCACCCCACTGCTGGGGATGTGTGGGAAAGCTGCTCCAGATATGGTTCCCTTCTTTCAGATTTCTCCAGTCCGTACCACCTGAACCAGTTGCAAACCAGACCTATTTTGTCTTTGAGAAGCCAGACATTTCGGGGCTTGTGATGCATACTCCGCATCAGGAAAACCACATCTGATCAAATGGGCAGATCTGAGATGCATGCAAAGGAAACTGTGAACTTTTGAAAAATGCAAACAAACAAGCATTGGTCAATGGATGGATGGATGTGCATCATGTGCAAGAAGCACACAAAAATGAGTTTGTTTGTTTTTAAGAAATGTCCCCAAACATCTATTAATCTCCACTCTCTGCACAGAATAGACGTGGAGGTGGAAGATGGACAAAGTTCATGGAAACAGACCAGACAGATCTTGTCTTCTCTGGCCACTACTGAACACTTCATGCTTTTCCCTGTGAATTTCAATCCAGCCCCATTCAGGCTTTTCCATCCTACTCCTAACTGTACTGTGTCATTAATGAAGCTTGGGGGGCAGATGTTAAAGGTTGCCCTCCAGATGGCTGTCATTTCATACAGCTTTATAGAAGTTCCCAGTTCTGAACTCCAGGAATTCAGGAAATGGGGTACCTCAGCAACTAGTGATATTATTCTGTCTGGCTGATGGATGCAGGCAAGAAAATTCCAAGCTGTCCTTCAGATGATTCCTCACAATACATTAAACTTTCTCGGTCACTAGTAGACTTGATTATACAGATTCAGCAGCCCAACCAAGAAAAACAGCAATTGTGGGTATCCAAAACATTTGTTGAGCTAGCTAATAGGCTTCCTGGGATCAGTGGGCCTGAGGCATCTTTAACTCAAGGAACATTTCAAGGCTGGGATGAAATTCCACCCATGCTTCTTGCAAACATTGCCTCCTGTGAAACTGTCGACTGATTTTCTATTAATTTCTTGGGGTGGAGAGACATTTTGTGTGTGATGATGCTACTTTTTCCTTTACATAATCTTACAAGGTAGCTAGGGATCTTCCCTTAAATTACACTAGCATTTGTTTAGTTAACAATACAGGAAAAGCCAATTACAAAAAGTGGCATATAAGGAATTAATTGTGGGTAGTTCATAGAATAATAAATATAAATTGGAAAACTGTAGAACTTTTTGCATAAATGTTGACATACGGAACTGTGGAAAATAGCCATGGAAGGGGAAAAATAATCTATGCAGTTAAATTAACTGAGGCAAAGTTAAAATATACAGTATGGCATATTTCATGTCTTGTGTGAATCAGGGGCATATACAGCAACATCTTTCAAAGTCTTTTCTCAGATTATGGAAAAGAAACTAAACATGAGGTGTTATGGAGGGATGGGAGAGGGGAATCATGAAGAAAAGGATGGTTTTTCTGTAAAGGTGGGAAAATACGTCAAAGGCACTACCCCCTGTAAAGAATTAGAAATAAACTTGAAACCATGCTCTTTCCTTGCTTGTATGCCTGCCTGTGTACTTGCAAAATCAATTTAACAGTTTAAAGGGCTTTGTTCTTTTTGATCTGAATTTGCTGCTGCACTTGCTGGGCTGCTCAGGAGCAAAATACCCCACAGCACTTGCTGGAAGCTGTGGAGAGAGCCTCCTGCACAGGCCTCACTCCTCAGAGGGCTCCTCAGCCTCTCCTGGAAGGACATCCAGGAGGCAGCTGCAGAGACAGCCCATTGGTGAGAGGTGCCATTTTTTATTGAAAGTGAGATGAGCAAGGCTATGGAAAAAGAAAATCGTCAAACATATCTCAAGGCTAAGGCTGAGTAAGCAGCAAATTTCCCACCCTACCCGTCCAGGAATATTAACCTTTTACCTTTGTTCCCATCCACAAAAAAATAGTTGAAAAAAGAAGTTTGGAGCAGACTTAATACATGTGTCCTATCTATAATCCTCTAAGTTATTAACCATTGGTGATGCAAGACTAGCACTTGATTTCTCCCAATTTGATTACTCACCATCTTTGAATTAACAGGCTCTTCCTCACTGATTATATCTCTACAGATGCTGGATGGCCATCTGTCAGGGATATCACATTGCATTGGTGATGCTGAATTAATCAGGATGGGAGACTAGATGCCCTCCAAGATGCCTCCATTTCTATGATTCTGTGAAAATATAACCTGACACCACTGGAGGCTCAAAGAGTTTGGTCCAATGTTGCCGTACTCCTGATGGAAACAGTTTTGCCAGTGAACTGGGAGGCAGGGTGGTGTCATCTTCCACCTGCAGCCCTCTGCACACCCTCAAAAACTGCTGCGGACGGTTGGGAAATCCTCTGGAGCATGTTGTTCCAGTGGTGCATGCATGGGGCTGCAGGTGGGAGCGGAGGAACACCTCTGCTAACATGGCATTAATGCTTCGCACACTTCTCTGGCAGAGAGTGTATCCTTCCACATGAAAAGCATAGTTGTGTTTTCATTGTTCCACTCATTTAAAGTTTTGGAGTGCCATACCTTTCGTCATAGTTAATGGATTTGTGGGCTCTGTTATGAAATGTACAGAGATTGCTTTCTTTGCATTATCATGATCCTGAAAGAGTAACTTTGCAGTCAACGTGATCTAGATGATGCAGTACATGTGCCTGCTCCTGTGTTGGTAAGAAAGCAAAGAGGATGTGTTCTGTCACTCACATAATTCCACCATTTCAATTTCCAAAAGCTGTTCATAATTGGAATGAGGTGGGGAGGGGGAGAGGGAGGGAGGAAGAGGAAGAGGAAGTAAGGCTACCCTTTATGTGAATGCACACTTACAAAGTCATATAACAAGGGATTTGAGAAATAGTTGGATAAAAGGATTGCATCAAATTTTCCCTCTTACATCTGTACTTTAGGAGGTGATTTATGTAGCCATGAAATTGCAATTGAGAGGAAAATTCAGTCTATAAATACCATATGAATTAGGATGTTTAATTTTATTTAATTTTATTTTCTCTATCCATGGTTCTTCAATTTGCCACAGGACTTGCAGCAGTCATAAAAGTATTCCTGCTATAATAGCAATGCAAATTTCCAATTCTTATCACCGGAAACAACTTTTCTTTATTGATGATTTTACAGAAACTAAAAATTAATTAGTTTAGATGATGTTTTTAAAACTTAGGAACACCTAAAATGGGCAAGGATAAGAGGAGAGCAGGAGTGCAATTCTCTCCCTTTCACATCTGTCTGCCACTCACTTGGGAAACCTCCTATCTGTGTGTGTTATATCACAAAGTTGTTGATCCAACACTGTAGATATAGACAGATGTCATTTCCATAGGTATTTTTCAATCTGTGCTAATAACACCCCTCATCTTTATGTTGCAGTGACTGTAGGTGGCATGTTCTAATGTTGCTATGGAAATATGTTATTTCCATAAATACTGTTTCATTTTTTCTAAAATCTCCTATGAGGGATGTTCTAGTAATTTCTTTGAACAATATGTGCAGGGATCAGTTTAGGCAACTGCACCATCTCTTGCAATGATCTTCAACATCTTGAGAAAGGAGGAAATTCCAGCACTGTCTAGTGTATGAAGATTATCCATACATTTGTGATTATAATAGAAATTGTAGCACAAAGTCCATCCCCAACTGCAGAACCCTAGAAAAGTCTTACTAGCTGAATGAAGATCTAGCTTTGGCTATTGAGCAGATTAAAGTGTGATAAATACACAGATAAATATGGAAAACATCTGTTAGAGGGAAGGAGGTAAACTGTTAGTGGATTCACAAATTGAAACTTGGATGAAGTATCCTGCTTAGGGATTTAGGTTTTGCCTATAATTCATTTTCTTCCCCAATCATTCTTGGCATCATTCTAGTAGCAACTTGGCATCCTCCCCCAGGGACTTTGGACTATAGCTCCCATAAGCCAGTTGTCAGGAACAGTGATAATTGTAATCGAAAACATCTGGTTTCCTTCCTTTGTAAAAGAGCAGCTTGGTACGCACATCAATAACTTAAGACTAACCCTAAGCATTGGTTTTAGGCTTTCCCATAATCAGTGTTCCACATGTATTTATGCTATTCTATTGAGCCTTTTATTATTATTATTATTATTATTATTATTATTATTATTAACATTTCTATGCCGCCCCTTGCTGAAGCCTCGGGGCAGCTTACAACACAATAAAATACATTGAAATACAATAGAACACAATAAATTACCATTAAATACAATAATACAAAAAATACATTGTGTTACAAACATAATAATATAAAATTAAGATTATCAGTATAAAATAAATAAATAAATAATATAGGAGGAGAAAAGAGAAGGAAGAAGAAGTTGCCCTGGCCAGATCATATATTTTAACAATTAAAATGATGTTTAAATAAAAAGGTCTTTACCTGGCGCCGAAAAACCAGTAATGACGGTGCCAGGCGGACCTCTTTGGGGAGTGAATTCCATAGGTTGGGCGCCACCGCAGAGAAAGCCCTCCTTCGAGTACTTACTCTCCTAATTTCTTTCATGGAGGGTTCCCGGAGAAGGGACTCTCCCGCAGATCTCAAAGGGTGGTTGGGCATATACGGACGTAAGCGCTCGTTCAGGTAGCCAGGACCAAAGCCGTTTAGGGCTTTATAGGTCATAATCAACACCTTGAATTGGGCCCGGGCTTCAATGGGCAGCCAGTGAAGCTGACGGAGGACTGGAGTCATGTGAGCATAATGCCCCGTCCCCGTCAGCAACCTGGCAGCTCTATTTTGCACCAATTGAAGTGTTCGGACCGTCTTCAGGGGAAGCCTCACGTAAAGCGCGTTACAGAAGTCTAGGTGGGAAGTCACCAGCATGTGTGTCACCGTCACCAGGCAGTCAAACTCCAGGTAGGGGCGCAGCTGATTAATCAGCCGAAGCTGAAGGAAGGCGCTCCTCGCCACTGCTGTCACCTGAGCTTCCAAAGAAAGCTCCGGGTCGAGGAGTACTCCTAAGCTGCAGACCTTATCCCTAAGAGGGAGTGTTGCACCATTCAGGACCAGGTCAAATCCACCCTCTCCGAAGCCCAATCCGCCAACCAACAGGACCTCCATCTTGTCTGGGTTGAGTTTCAGTTTATTGGCCCTCATCCATTCCATTACCTCGGCCAAGCACCGGTTCAGCACAGCCACTGCCTCACCTGGATTAGTGGAAAACGAGAGGTAGAGCTGGGTATCATCAGCGTACTGATGATTCCGCAGCCCACACCTCCTGATGACCTCTCCCAGCGGTTTCATATAGATGTTAAATAGCAGAGGGGATAGAATGGAGCCCTGTGGTACTCCATGGCATAGCTGCCATGATGCAGAGACATGGTCCCCCAGCACTACCTTCTGGAATCGACCGTTGAGATAGGAGTGGAACCATTGCAAAGCAGTGCCTCCAACCCCCAATCCCACTAGCCTATCCAGAAGGATACCATGGTCGATGGTATCGAAAGCCGCCGAGAGGTCCAGAAGAACCAACAGGGATGCACTCCCCCTGTCCTTCTCCCTGCACAGGTCATCGTACAGGGCGACCAAGGCAGATTCAGTACTGTACCCGGGTCTGAAGCCGGACTGAAAAGGATCCAGATAATCAGTTTCATCCAAGAGTGCTTGGAGTTGTCCCGCCACCACTTGCTCCAACACCTTGCCCAGAAACAGGATGTTGGCCACCGGTCTATAGTTAGTGGCCATCTCTGGATCCAGTGACGCTTTCTTCAGGACCGGTCGTATTACCGCCTCCTTTAAAGGGGCAGGCACTCGACCCTCCCTCAGAGAAGCGTTAACCACTTCCAAGATCCAGGTCCCAATCCCGTGCTTGGAGTTATTTATTAACCAAGACGGGCAAGGATCCAATAGGCAAGTGGTGGAACGTACTCGTCCAAGTACCTTGTCCACTTCATGGGGCCACAATAATTGAAATTCCTCCAACAATTTTGGACCAGATGGTAGCATTGACGTCTCCCCAGAGACCTCTGATTCATTAGTGGAGTCCAGCTCATGACAAATTTGAGCGATATTCTCCCTGAAATGCCTGGCAAAGTCATCACAGCGGGCCTTTGAGGGTGGCATCGGATCTTCCTTAGGACCTGGGCGAACCAGGCCTTGTACCACTCGAAAAAGCTCCGCCGGATGGCATTGTGAGGACAATTTTATTGACAATTACATTTCTATTTCATTTTGTCTATTTTTAATTTTTAAGCTTTCTATGCCATTTTGAACGTCAGCTTAAAAATCATTTCAAAATGATGGATGGATTGGTAGATAGATTTGTTTTGAGAAAGACATCATAAACCTTTTGTGGTCACTCCAAAGCCAGTCTACTTACAATAAAACACTAGATGAAAGAGGTTACACTGGATGAAATTAGTTAGGAAAGACAAATGGGGAAAACCAATTAAGAGGAATCCAATGAGAAATTTGCACAAGGAATGTCGACTGCAGAAGATGGCTTTGAAACCAAGAGTCAACACATGATTGAAAACCTTATGTTCAGGTTGATTGCAAGAGCACTTGCTTCCTGGGCAACCTGGGTCATCAAGTGGCATGACCTAGGTGATTCCAACTGGACCTTTGGCCTGGTTGGTGAATTTTCCTTGCTGGAGAATGTGGCATCTTTATGGAAGTCAGGCAGGCAGAAACATTATGTTGTTTTCAGTACATCCTGAATTCATCTGTAATTTCGGAAAGCTGCCTGAACTAAGCAGTCATGTGTTTTTTGATCTCCTATTTTTAACATAATGCTTTCTCTGTTTTATCTTGTTTAGAGGTTGGGCAGTGCATAAGGACAACATCAAATTTGCTTCATATATGTGTGTACACACACACACACACACACACGCCAGTCATTCAGGAGAGGAACACTAAATTGATCTAGTGTCATGTATTGCTAGACTGCTGTTTCAGGACTCAAGAGAGCTAGAATCCAGTCCCCACTTGGCCATGAAACTCACAGCCTAACCTACCTCACAGGGTTGTTGTGAGCACAAAATGGAGAGGGAACCATATTAGCTCCCGGTTCTTACAGAAAGAAAAAAATGCCAGGTTATAAATGTAATATATAATAAATAATCTACAAAATAAATTGTATGGAGTGACAGTGAAATTCAGTGTCTTAAGTTCTTACCTGAAGCTAGATGGAGACATAGCATGCCAGCTGCTGCTCACACTGCCTTGATCCTGTTAGTGCTCCCCTGGACTTCGGCATTTCACTGAGGATGACAGCCACATCCCTCTTGGTGCCCTGTTGGAAGTAATTGAAGTTCTGAGCCTCTTTAAGTACTGAACAGGACTATCCCTTATCACAATGTACTCAACACGATTAATGCATAATCAGGTAGCTTCACTGTATTCTGCTTTGTTTTGTACAAAGGCCTTTGGCAGATAAGCTGAACTGTTGCTGAAGGAGTTTTTAATTGGTTGGGTGCTGTTTAATTAATTTTTTAAACTGTGTGCTTGTAATTATGCTTTCATTTTGTTATTTTAAAGCTTTAATTAAGATTTTTTAAAGAACGTATTTTACTATTAGCCACCTTGAGCACTATTATTGCCAGAAAGACCAGATATTGATTGATTGATTGATTGATTGATCTGAGGTGAAACAAGGTGGTTTAAAAATGAAGATACAACTCTTGATTCAGCAGCAAGAAGCTACACACTGACAATATCTCGAACCTTCAACTTGCCATAGGTAACACCAGAAAGGAAACAAGAGTTTGTGGTTAATCATGACAAAACACAATTCTTGTAGACTTTCAGGTTTTTTGTTTTGTTTTTACTAAGAATGAAATTTCTCTACATGCTTAACTCAATCAATAGTAAAAGATAAAACTAAGCCATTAAAAAAGTCTCGCATGGAGAGCACTTTGAGCGTGCCTCTGAAAAGGTGGATAAACAGTGTATAGTCTCAAGGGTGATTAGGAGAGCATTGGGTTACACTGAAAGGCTTAGAGGACAAATTAATCTTTACTCCACATGTAGTTTCGTCAAAGGTTTTGGTGCTTGAACGACATATTACAAGCTCTGAATGTGGAGATGCAAAGGATTTTAGAAGAGCTCTGAGGATATCGCAAGACAAAATATCTTGAGGCTGTTTTTATAGCTAGTAAAAAGACTGTAAATTGCTGTGTTGAACCTCCCCTCCAGGCTGTTTGCTGAGTTTATTTATTGTAGCCAAAATTATATTTGACTCATAACTGCTCTTGCATTCAGCCTTTAGGATGCCCACAGGGACATGTGGGGAAAGCTGTGAAGATTCAATATGATTTTATTACATTTTAATAATAAAATGTCATTGTTGTAATACTGATATGAGCTTGTTAGTCTATAAATATGATCTTTCCCTTTGGTGAGATTAGTGACTGCAACCCTTGCTCATATCCCTTGTGCTTCAATTCGTCCTCAGGTTTGTGACATGCAACAGGCAGGCAGGCCTGTTGTCATGGAATTGTTCCTTCCCTTTCTATAACTTAAAGATCTCCACGGCTGTGTCAGCTACCTTTGTCCCTGGGGACCGCAAATGACGGAGCAAAAGAGAGATGGGGTGCAAACCAACCATCCATAGTGATGACTTATGAAGAGATGTGGACTCTGTGCAGTTCTGATGGAAGGCACTAAAGAGCACCAAGGAAAGTGGTAACACATTTATTTATGATAAATATTAATACTGTACCTCAGAAACATCAGGGCAACTTACTATAAATTAATGAGTACACCATCAAATAATGCATACATAAAAATAAGCTAGAAATGGTAAATCTATGAAAGCAGCACACAGGGACCACACTTCTGTTTTGGAAAATTTTCTTGCTTTAGTATCTTGTTCAACCAATAATAGTTATACTTAATAGTGCCATCAATAAGAACAGCACTTGAACAAATACAAAATAAGCAGACTCATCTGAAGAGCTTACTGTTTAAAACGTAATGGAGGGAAATGAGGAAAGCAAGAGCTATTGAGTGGGCCAGGTGCTCTTTAAAGAAGGTTTTTTGGTAACCATGGAAGGAATGGAGGACACATGGCCTGGCCACATTTAACAGAACATGGTCCCATGTGATCAGGAGTCCTGATGTGCCAGGTGTCCCAGCTGCATGGAGCAGTTTAACTTACATTGCCATTAGAGGCCTTTCCCATGAACACTGGAAGGTCAAGGTTTGCTGGAGGCATGGATCCCTCTAGATTTCAGAAAAATTGTCTTCAGTGAAAGTCAAACAGGACTATAAGGGCCAAAACGGAATCATCCTGATGAAATTTGCTTTCATAGTGCTGGTTCCTCCCTGAAGGATGGGAGTCCTGTTAAGATGAGCTCCCCGCAGATACTTATGGTATCTGAAGATTCTTGAATAGTCAGGGGGATTTTTCAGTCCTCACAGCCAGTGGGTCTATCAAGGCCTTTGTCACACTATGGAATGATGAAATGTGGCAGTCCGTTGACACAGTTGTTCCTGAGAGGCCTATTCCATGCTGTGGAACTCAGAAAGATCGCAGGTTTACTGGAGATGTCAGGACCATGAAATGGGTCAGAAGCAGGTCACATACTTTTACAGGGTTAATTGGAATCAATTGGAATCATATAATCACACTTGCAGAGGAGGTTTCTTTTGCCACATCGTTTATGTTTTTCCATACCCATCCGGCTGAGTTTTTTCAAGTGGCTTGCAGGGGCAGGGGGAACTGGAACCTCGAAGGCTTGCTGTGATGCTTCTGCAAAACACTCTAGGATTGACGGCAGTTTTATTGATTCAGTACCTGTTGAGGTGTCCAATGTCCTGTTCTGTGGGATCAGATTTGTTTGGGGGAGTCTGAGGATGTGGACAAGACGCATGCATCTGGGTGAGCTGCCATCTGCATCTAGACCCTTGCCCGTCATGGCTTATTCAAGCTAGCTGGATGGATCAAGGGAGATATGAACACATCATTGCATGATTGTACGGTCCCTTATGCCCAGAAGTAGTCAGCGATGTGACCATACCTGGGGGAAGGGAGCTCCCTGTACCCAGGAAACTCGTCATCCAATCACACATACTTTGCTCAAGGGGAAGGTATTCCAGAGAGTTGTGGTATCTCAGCTATGTCAGCTTTTGAACAAGAATGATTATTTGCCCCATTCTAGTCTGATTTAGGACTAGGTTGGGGGCAAAATCATCCAGATAGATTTCAGCTCAGTGACATTTGGTATCATTGACCATGGTATGCTCCTGACCAGCTCCATGAGTTGGGAACTGCTCTACAGTGGTTTGACTTGCTTCCAGAGATAGCATTGGGCCACTGTGCCTGGGCCTCATGGGGTGCCACTGGGTACTGTCTTGTCTCCAATGTTATTTAATCACTATATGAAGCCATTAAGAGTGTTCATCAGAAATGTGGTGGCACCAGTATATTGCTGACACCTAGATGTTTTTCTATGACATCTGAAATGGAAGAAGCCGTACATGTTATGGCTTGATTGAGAGCTAATGAACTAAAACTGAAACATGATAAGACAGGCACCCTATGGGTTGGCAGTCTGGGAACTGGGCTGTTGGCCTGTTCAGGATATAGTTGCAGTCCTGGAGGAGCATTTATAAAGTATGGTGTGCTACTGGATGCATTTCCATCCCTGAAGGCCCAGGCAACCATGGGGCTACATTACCAGCTTCAGTTGATGTTTCAGCTACACCCCTTCCTGAGTACGGGCAGCCCACTTGTGGTGATCCTTGCACTGGTAATCCCACACATAGATTACAGCAGTTACTCTGCATGGGGCTGCCTGCGTGCCTGGTTCAGAAGTTGTAGGTAGTGCAGAGTTCAGCAGCCAGAGTGGTCACTGGGACACCCAGTTATGCTCGTGTACTTTGTGTGCTAAAAGTGCCACACTATCCGTCACTAAGCCATGTTCAGGGTTAGGATATTGCCATATTAAGCCCCAAAAATGTGGGACCAGGACATTGCATAGATCAAATTCCCGTATATATACCCAGCCTACTCTGAAGCTAATCTGAGGAGGCTTTGCTGTTCACTCTGAAATTAATGGAATGTTGTCACCATGCACTGCAATACCTCAACAGCAGGTCTTCTTACCTATTCTTTAGGAAAACCCTCCCCTATGCTTCAAATACCTCCTTTAAATGCACTTGTTCATCCAGGCTTGCATTTAAATCAATTGTACTGCTCCATCTTATACTGCCTTATATTTATCTGTACTATTATCATAATTGGAATCAATTTTAACATCACATTTTAAATGTGATTGTAATATTCAGATTCAGACTGCTTATGGATTTTATTATGGTAAGAAGTATGACGATATCTCAGATACAATTAAAACCCAATTTTGTTCATGGGACATACTCCAACAAAACTATGAATAGGTTTGCAGCCACAGGAAATTATGCTTTAAGCCTCCCTGCCTTTTTGTTTAAACTGAAAGATGAACTAAAAATATTTAACCATTAAGCAGAGAAAGAAGAGAAAAACCCTGCCCTTCCATGCTGTTTTTACTTGCAGGCAATGGAACTGCCAGGATAGCAAGTGAAGGAGAGTCAGCATGGTTGCACCTACTTGGGACTAGAGTTCCCTTTCTCTACCCCATCTGAGTGGGTAAAGCAATGGGAGGGCTTTGTTTCCCTCCAGTAATATCAGTACAGATTGTCTATGCAGTCCATTGGGCTGGGATCACATAATAAAGTGTAAGGACAACTAGAAAGAAGGCAGGAAAGATGCCAAGGAGAGCTGAATATGGTAGGAACACCAGGCCACAAAACAAAGCATGGATCTAAAAGTGATGTACCACCAGTGTTTTGGGCCTAGAGACAGCTTACATGCCAGAAATGTCTTTCTTTGTGCCTAGATCGTATCTGTATGTGAGCATTTGGCATAGCACCAGCCCACAATTTTCAACCCTACAGTCTCAAGAGAGATAAAGAAATGCTTTATCTCTCTTACAGGAGATAAGAGGGTACAGAAGAGTACAGGGGCATTGTTTGTTAAATTCCCTTGGGTCTTATCCACCCAGCCATCAGTTCTTTGGTAGACCAGCATGCCCATGCTGGACTTGGCCAACATAATTTTCCTTTCACTTCTTCCGAACACAGAGAGAGCATCCACTTGGTACATATTATCAGTGAAATGCCATGCAAGGTAAAGCCTAGGTAAGCAGGTATAGGATTGCAGGCTAAATCAATTGCTAAGGCACTATGGCTCTCCAAAGAGTGGGAAGGTATGATCAGTTTTCAATGCCCCTTCATACTTAAATATGATGTAATCTCCTTCTGAATATGCCATCAAAGATGCCACTATGGTTTATTTATTTATTTTTTAATTTATTTAATTTGTGTGATGCCTGATTATCCATAGACTGTCTGGGAGGCTTACATGCAGTCAAAACCACCATAAAAGCAATATAATAAACCAGTAATAATCAATAAAATAAATAATAGAAAACAACAACAGCAATAATAATAGTAATTAAAAGTAAAGTTAATAAATTGAGAAGAGGGATACAAAACAACTAACCAACAATAGAAAATGATTATACACCTCCATATAAACCCATAAAATTACAGAAATAACATAGTAGCAGCTACTAAAACCTTCAAAATAATCCTTTAAAATGAAGTCCAACAGAACAATAATTTATTCCTTCTAATTTCACCATCCTGGTACTTTATGTAGAAGATCTATTCTATCTTTTCCAATCAACTATCAGTTCAAGGGATCAGTAAAAAATGTGCTGGCTTCATATTTAAATGAGAACTTGTCAAATTTATACTTGCACACAAATTGGAATGGAATGCGCATTCTTTTCAGAAATGTGTGATGCAGCTTTTAAATGCACAATATGCAAAAATGTATAGAATAGGAAAAAGTGCACATGGAATACAGTATATAGGAGAACCATGTTTATTTTTAAGAAAATATTTATGGGCAAATGCATATTTGGGAAAATGCATACCAAGTAAATTTAGTTGGAAAAGCACATACAAAAGCATGCACATTTTAAGAATGCACATAAAATATATGCAAATTTCACACAAGTTTTTAAACAGGGAGAGGACGAACTAATGTGGAAATGGGTGGGAGTGAATTTAATGTGGGGGGGGGGGAAGAGCCATTCTTCCAGGGCTGACAGATCCATTCTTCCAGAATCACCAAGGCAAACACATAGAAACACATGGTTTAGTATGGTAAATCTACTCAGGAATCAAGAACCACCTTAAGAAGAGGGCTTCTTCAGAAGCCTGCCTATAAGATTGGTTTGGTTGACAGACAGTAGTGCCTCCAGGTTGTGGAACTTCCTGTCCACTGAGATGTATGTGGCCTCAACTCTGCAAATTTTAAAGTTTGCTATGAAGAGTGTAACTCTGAGCAGCTTTTTATTGAATCTATGATCTTATATTACAGACTTGCTTGAAATGTTAGCATTTTTACTTATTGCGACTCTGCTTTATTTTTAACTGGTGTTTGCTTGTATAATATTTATGCTCTGTCAGATAATGTTGCCTTCAAATTGTATTTCATATATTTGTTAATAGGTATTCTGCCTTGTAAAAGCTTTACCCTAAAAGTAATTTTAAATGTGCGTATGTGTGTGTGTCATAAAACAACAATAACAATAGGAAACACACATGCTGAAAGTCATGAGTACCTGAGTAAGATTCATTTCCTGTAGATATCTGAGACAGAGAAATGTCACCATGAGCTATTGTTTTTGCATTCACAGCGAGTAAAAAAAAAAAAACCATTCTGTGTATACTCCATATGGTATGAAATATACCTATATCTTTGAAAACAATCTCATTTTTGTATTGCACTGAGCTTGGGACTGGCTGTGCATCAAAAAGATGGCACTGCATGGCAGAACAGTGCAATCTGCACTATGCAATGAACAGCTTTCCAGTTCAGTCGCCAGAGTGCCAATGGCTGCACTGGCTTGCCCATGCGTCTCCAGCTTGATTAAACATCTTCCTTAATGGATCCGACCAAAGGTATGTCTACTCCAAGAATAGCTCGCAAGATGCCTCTGGAAATGTAAAAACAGACCATAACGCCCATGGCTTCATCAATCCAAAGCATACAAAGTGTGCTTCAGCAATTCTTCATCTTCCTGCCACCTCTATGGCTCCGTCTCCGACTCTGTAGCTAAAATGTTGCTAGCCACCTTATCTGTCATGATCTAATTCCAGATATGACACCTAAAGGTAATACATTATTCAAGTGCTCCATTAAAGAACAATTTCCCTCCTTGCTGATAATAGTCATCAGAAATTTCTCCCTAGCAATTTGCAACTTATTTTGAGATTATCACAGGAGATTGACATTCTTTGATTGGTTACTTGTAGAAACTTGCATTTTGATATTGCAGAAGGTGCCTGTTGAGAATATGCAATAGAAAGAGTCCACAAGTTATGATAAAATCTTGTAAGTCAGTGAACCTGTTCCATGATGCTACTAGCCCAGGCACTAAATTATCAGATTATGTGGTAAGACCAGTAAATTGTATATGCCTTAAATCTTGGAATACTAATTAAGCACTAGGAGCATAGTAAAATTAATAAGAAAACATGGATTTTACCTGCTGCTCTATGGAGCACTGTATATGTCTCAGAGAGCAGGAAAGATTGTTTAGGGTGTAATCTGAAGCATATTTAGACAGGGGGAAACATAACTTCTAGCATGCCCCAACCAACATGGTTGGCTGGAGGATGCTTGGGTCTTAGGTCCTTTATGGCAAAATATGCATGGGATTGCACCATTAGGAATTATTCCACCCCCACCCTCAAAAAAGGCTATTGCATGCATTTCATCTTCTCCTCCTTCCCACATATCTTAATCCAACAGAGAGCTACACATGTTTGTTAGTTTCACCGTGCTTGAAAATACCTGAAGTTGAATCAACTTTCTGATCTGGGAGGCATTTTTTGAACTTAGGCTCAAGTGGCTTTTCTTTAAATCCTACACATCTCCCTATAAACCCACGTGCATTCATTTTCTTTCCTGTCCTCCATCTCAGAAGTAACACAATGAGCCTCAGCAAGGGTTGGCTTCATGTAAAACAGGCCAGGTTTTACATTTGGAGGAGTATGTATTCTGCCAAGACACTCAGAACAGCCATCTAGAAGGATGGAGCTGGATGCCTGATAGGATTCGTAATAAGACTGAGACCTACTTTCTCTGTCTCCAATTTGACAGTTTCGTGAAAGCTATTTCTGTAGCATAATCCAAACTTCAGATTGTGCCAGCATGCTCCCTCTGCTCTTGTCCTCTTTGGTCTGCTCACGGAGTATCTAGGCTTTGTTAATTCACAGTTCTGCATTATAGGCAGCCCAAGAAGCTGCCTCCAATCCAGTATATTTTATTTATTTTGATTTATATCCTGCCTTTTTCCTACAAAGGGCTCAAGGCAGCTTACATCTTTCTCCTCCTCCATCTTATCCCCACAACAACAACCCTGTGAGGTAGGTTGGGCTGAGAGTCTGTGATGGCCCAAAGTCACCCAGCTGGCTCCATGGCTGAGCGGGGACTAGAACCCAGATCGTCTGAGTCCCAGTCCCATGCTCTTCACCACTACACCACACTGGCTCTCATATATGAAGTGAGTATCTCATCCTGGTTGCATAAAACAGTCTTTTTCAGGCCAGGGTTTGGGGTGCTTTAGTACCCCCTCATTTTCTTTCTTAGATATAGCCTCCTTTGGCATATGCCAGCTACTACCCACATTCCAGAGCAATAGCCCTTCCTAATCCTGCCTTAGCTTGTCTTATAGCCCCCACCCCATACTTTTACTGTAAAGTAAATAAATGATCTGAAGCGCAAGAATGTGTAGGATACACCTGGAAACTCATTTGAGGCTCATCAGCAGACTGTCCAGTTGTTGCTAGGAACACAAAGAACAATTAAAAGGCTGGGAAAACTCTGTGGATCAACAGCATGTTGTCCACCACATTTGGCTGTTTTATACCTGCATAGAATTCATCTGTTTCATTTATTTTTCCAAAGTCACACATTATAAACAGTTGATTTATTTCTTCCCTTCCTCTCTTCTAGTGCCTGTGAATTATTCTATGCATGAAGACAAATGGATCTTGCAACTATAAATAGCAAGGAGAGCCTTCTAGGGTCTCATTTCACTTCTGCTCCAATTGTTTCTGCACACAGGCCAAACCTATGTTTGAAACCTCTCTGTAGGATTCTCTGATATTTCCTGTAAATTTAAGCCCTGCAGGGGGGATAAGTTAGTCCATTTTCCACTTTGTTACACACTGTTCATTCCAGCATCTTGTCTGTAAATGTGCTAGACGTTTCAAGTTTCTTGTAACTTTCTGGAGATCTCAGTCGTTATGCAAGCTGTAAATGCTGAATAATGCTGCTAACAAGACGTATCTGTGTAATTTCATATTATCAGA
Source organism: Varanus komodoensis (assembly GCF_004798865.1). Taxonomy (NCBI): domain Eukaryota; kingdom Metazoa; phylum Chordata; class Lepidosauria; order Squamata; family Varanidae; genus Varanus; species Varanus komodoensis. The sequence goes on from NW_025335780.1 coordinate 10,849,440, forward strand.
TTTGCTAGAAGAAACTATCATGGATTCACACAAAGAAAGACATTGAAGAAGTGGGGTGATGAGCTAACTAGTCAACTCAGGATCCACCCACAGCTAATGTTGGATGTGATGGGAAAAAACCCCGCACACACACATCTGCATGGGCAAAGCAGTTGTGATCATTTCCCACATGCATTACTTTCCTGATAGAATTTCTTTTCTGCATGCCTAGTATCTGGAGTCAGCTTTTTTGAGGCTCAGTGTGCCCAGGTATCCTACTTGCAGAAGATGGACTGTATTTGAAGTTCTGTTTGAAGAGCTATCCAGTCAAAGTCTGATTAATTGCAGCAGATCAGAAGAAGGGAGCACAGGACCTTGAATTTTCCCTTATTTATTTATATGTTTTATTTCAATGCAGTCTAATAGCTGAAGCTTCCTGGGCAGTTCATAATAATGAATCAAACTAAAAAGATACAATAACTATACGAATACAATATAACACAGTATAACATTCCAACATTCACATTTAAAACAGCTTTAAAAAGCCAATATACAAATATATAAAGCACTTTCACATCTAAAACATTTTCAGTAAAACCAGACCTAATTAAAGCTAGACCAGAAGCGTTTAGCTCCAGCGCACACACAGCTCAGTTGGTCTTGACTTTCTCCACTACTGTGAGATGGGCTGCATTTCTAATCAAATTCTACTAATCACCTCTAATTAGTATCCATGCATATAAATAAGCATGTGTACCCATTTTGGACAGATCCATGCTTTCCCTTTTAGTGAGTCATTCCTTCTTTTGTGTGCACGCACACTGTGTGTGATGTGTAACTGCTGTAGAAAGGGAACAGTTGCTACATGCAAGACTGTACTTTTCCCGATTGCTGCCTGTTCACCTGTTTGTATGAATGCAGAGCTGCTTAAGGCCAGCTTAAGGCAGCAGTGCTGCGTTCCCTGCATTCCTTTCACTATCCCTGTGGGCTGTTGTCTAACTGGACCCAGGAGAAGAGTACAAGCAGGAAGAGTGGAAGGCAAATAGCTGCACCCAGAATCGAGGCGATGGAGAAGTCGCCCTACTCAGTCCCACACTGAAGCTTCCACTGCTCTCCTCAGCTGCCCCTGAAGCTCCACTGCTTTCCTCAGCTGCCTTCCCCAAACGTTTGATTGTTGGGAGCAGCTACCAGGTTGAGCATTCAAGCACTGGCCACCAAGCATGTACTTCTGTCTTCTGCAGAGCATTCCTAGGAGTGTTTCTCAGCTAGGAGTCCAGCACAACGAAGAGACGCTGCAGTACAGGGGCAGGACCGTATGTGTGGAGGAAAGAGACAGACCATCAGATGAGCTGTGCTGGATCAGACCAGAGGCTGAACGAGCTCAGCATTCATCTCACTCAGCAACCAGACAGATGCAGCCCTATTCTATGCCACGGACTGGAAGCAGCATAGAACCATCATTTTATTTATTTATTTATTTATTTATTTATATTGCGATTTATATCCTGCCTTTTTCCTACAAAGGGCTCAAGGCATCTTACATCATTCTCATCCTCCATCTTATCCCCACAACAACAACCCTGTGAGGCAGGTTGGGCTGAGAGTCTGTGACTGGCCCAAAGTCACCCAGTTGGCTGCATGGCTGAGCGGGGACTAGAACCCAGATCGTCTGAGTCCGAGTCCCGTGCTCTTAACCACCACACCACACTGGCTCTCTACCTTTATCATCTGCAATAGGGACTCAACATCTCTGAAAGCCATCCAAGCTGGTAGCAATCACTATGTCTTGCAGTAGTCACTTCCACCAGTTAACTATGCAATGTGTGACAAAGTGCTTCATTTTATCTGTCCTGAATCTCCCACTATTCAATTTCATTGGATGTCCCTGAGTTGTAGTATTATATGGGGTATGACACAGAAGTGAGTAGTTTACTTTTGCATGAGAACCCAGGTATATTTGCAGGCCAGTCTGGAGTCTTGATGTATCTTGTTTGTTTTACTCATTAATCAAAAGTAAGCCCACTGGGTTCCATGGGGCTCATTCCACAGTAAATGTTCATCAGATTGCTACCCGTGTGTTCACATCATCACACATAAAGCAATCCAGCTAGTTTTTCATATGCTACATCATTCAGTGTTGTATGAACTGCATCATTCAGACAACACAGTGTAGCTTGAATATATATATGAATATTCTCCATGGAAGCCAGGTCTTTGCAAAAGAAAATTTCCATGTAGAAAGATCCTAGCTGAGTCCTATTAATTGCTTACTAATTTTTAACACAGGAGACCATTGACAACCATTATCTCTATGGACAGACTAAAGCAGAGCACTCCATTCTATTACGTCAGGACTCTGCTAGTCCATGATACTGCATGTGTAGACCCTGCCTCTGTAATCCCAACAAAAACACTCTAAAGAAGGGAAATATAATGGGCCCCATGTTGCTAATGGGAAAGTGAAAGGGTACGTGGAGAAAGAGAGATAATCCTGAGGTTCTCTGATGATGTCAAAGCTGAATCAAATCTTGAAACAGGGACAACAATACAGATTTGACAGTCAAAACCTGCCAGATTTTATCCTTGTTGATTCAAACCTTTGGGAAGTGGCTAAAACCCACCACAGTTCTGGAAAAGAATGGCTGAATTTTAGTATTTATACAACTTCCTTTGTGTGGATAATTAGAGAATTCAAAATGTACTCTAATGATGACAAAGTGCTTTATTTTGTAGATACTGATATAAAGCAATTAACATTTGCCCAGTATTTATCTGCTTTCAAATCACAGTGAACATCATGGAGTTTGAATTTATTTACTTGTTCACAACATTCAGGAAGCTCAAACATCCCACTGAAATACTCTTGAAACAGAGCTTCTGAGAAACGGTTGGGTTGAGTGGGTTGTTTGCCCTAAGTGCCACAAGAGACAAGTCTAACATTTGCTGTGTAGTTCTGGGTCCAGAAATGTCCATTCAAAAAGAAAAATAGATCAAAGTTTCCTGGGGAATTTTACGAGGCGGTTCACACATGCCTACACATTATTTTACTACAGCATGAAGTGGTAAGTGGTACAGTTGACTTACCCATAGCAGCTGAAATGCCACAGCTATCACATTCATATCAAGCTTAGGCATCTATTTAGAGTACACCCATCAAAATCATAACTTACTGAAGTCTTTTCAATTCAGTAGGTACACCTTAAGTATGACTGAGTCTGGATTCAAGCTGTTCCCTTTCAATTGGTTTCGTTCCAACATTTAGTTATCTTTGTCTCTCAGTTCTCCTATTCATCCTCTTCTGATTAATCTCTCCTGTATGGTGCTGTTTATCTTCTTTGTGCATTGTCTTTTGTAGATTTGTTAGTGCAGAATTCTTTCCCTTGAAATATTCAAGGGAAAATATTCAATATTCAAGTAGGGCCAAACTGCTGTAATCATATCTCTCTGTGTGTAGCTCCCATTCGGAACCTTCTTCCCAACCCATGGAGGAGAGACTGAAACTCCTAAAAGAAAAGAAAGTCTCTTTTGACACTAATGGAGACCTTTCCTGCCTTTTAAACTCTTCTCTCTACAGGCTAAAGAGGGGCAAAAAGAAGGGTTTGAACTCTCCCTCCTGGACCACCATGCTTCTGATTCAGGTCAACTCGCACAGGAAAGCTGAGAAAGCTGGGCACCTAAAGCTCAGCTACACTTGCTTTATCAAATGTTTCATTTTGCCCTTAGCCTCCTCATGTTAAGAACAAATTAAAAACTCATTTCCTATTAATGTTCTCCATCCTTTTATTCTATCTTTGCTTAGGTTAATGATTGTACCCTTGCATTTCTTTCCTTTTTTGATTTGCTCTCCCAGCTAATATAGCTTTCTTCATATTTCCTTCCAGATCAAACTCCTATTATATTTATTTCAGAATTCTGAATCTACAGGCAGTTTTAGGCTTCTGCTTTACCATTATATTTGTACAGTGTATAGTGCATTTTAAATCATTTTAAAATAATTGATGATGATGATACAGGATGAGGAGGAGGAGGAAGAAATGATGACAAACACTTCATTTAAGTCTTAAGCTGTTCTTTTCTTTCCAGATTAGAGAAATGTCAACTTTCGTATCAACTTGTATGTGCAGAATTGTTCATGCATAGTTTTTCCTGTCACAGACACCCTTGCTTAATATGCAGGGAACGTGGGGTGGAAAGCCGGGCACCGAACATGGTGTTGTGTGAGGCCAGGGGCATGTCGTCATGCCCTCCTCTGAGCGCTTGCCTTACCAGTAGATAGAAATCTGCATGAAGCTCAGTTGTTGACCAGTCAAGCAACACCTGCAAATGAGCGGATCTAAAACAAGGCGGTGACTCTTTTGATGGCTTTCTGTCCTCCACTCTTCTTATTCAACATATTCCGACCAAAACACGATTCATGTATTAAATGCACCTCTTATCTGTCTCCCAAGGCTGTAGTTCCTTCCTACTGTTCTATTTTGCCACACGGTGACTGTGTTTCCCTGTCCATGCATTAGCTGGCTATGTTTGCTTAGCAGTTTGAATGCAGTGTAGCAGAGGAGTCAGGTGGCAGTTTTGCTTTGGCTTTGCCTTTCATTTGTTTTCGAGGCTGATTTGGCCTGATGGCTTCATTCAAGGTCCTGTGCTGACTCTCTCAGCCAACTCCCTGTGAGAACTGGTGGACTTTCTTTTATTTTCTTCCACTACTGGTAACCCACCTTTCTCCAAAATGCTGAGGACAGCAGACAGGCTGTTGTCAAATTTATTCTTAGAGCAACCTAGGCTAGTTCTATGATGATGGCAGTGGTGGTCTGCTTTGTGTTTTATAATTGATTTGACACTGCAGAATATGCAGAATTTTTAAAATGGATTTTTGTCTCTATAGTTATATTTTTCTTCCTGCATTTCATTGTATTTTTCTTGCCTCTGTGACTATTTAGCCCTGCTCTTGCTTCTAGCTTGCAGAGTATTCAGAGATCCACTGGTATGTATCTATGTATGTATGTATATGTAGGTAGGTATAGATATGAATTTCACACAGCTTTCCAACAAGATCTGGGATATGATTCCAACTCATTTTACATTACATAGGAGAACATTATATGAAAACAATTGGTCCATGTTGCCTAGTAATCTTAACACCAATTAGCAGTGGCTCTCCAGGATCCTGAAAGGCCAGTGATTGAGTCTGGGACCTTTTGTATGTACAGCTTGTTCTCATCCAAGAGCTACAGCTGTTCCTAGGGGTCTGTAAGCCATTTCAGGTCTCTACATCACAACTGACAGGCCCAAGCTTTTAAAATCAGTCCAGAGGGTTCCTTCATCTTGACTTCTCTATTTGCTTACTTATGTATTCTTCAATAGAATGTCCTAGTTCCAATCGAGAGATAATAATGCACAACAAATTATTTCTGAACTGGGGCATTATTTCTTGAACTGGTTTTGATCCATTGATTTCTCTCACAACCATGCATCAAGTCCAACAGTTCATAGCCTGAAAAGAGGATAGAAACATTTCAGTCTCAGGAATCAGAGCTTTGAAACCAAAATTTTGGCTTATTTCTGATTATCAGAAAGTTTGCTGTGTTTATCTATGTGTTCTTCCTTCTGATAGGGTGGTCAAAATATTGGGTAAATTACAGTTAATGAAAATATTCCACCAAAGATAAATAATTAGAATTCTCATTTATTTCAGTGGGAGAGATCTAAATATGTGTTTATCCTTCTCAGACGAACCAATGCATTTCTAAAAGGCTTAACTTTGGCTAGATTTTGTTTTGACAACAGTCAGATCCATATCATGCATGACTTTTGAATCATCCTATATAGCAACAGCATCTTGGTACATGCATAAACATATAAAATTTGTTCATGTCTAACGATGTCATAAATGCCTCTTTCCTTGGTATATTGTTTCTGCACTGTTATCTCTGACAGCCTCTTTAAACACCAATTCTTTTTTGAAGGTGTACTATATTTATTTCCACTAGACATCCCCATGAAAGTCTGTTGTCACTGGGTTGCTAGATTTTTAATGAAAGAATGAATAAATATTCTACCTTTGAGGAGACAAGCTGATCACTGTAACCTTTCCAAAACACAAGGGCTTCCTTCATTTCTTTTTAAACTCTTCTCTTTATTGCTGGAGCACATAGGAGAATTATCTCATTATATGGAATGCCATTGACTGAATGCTATCCCTGCAAAATAATCCATTTGGTAGTGTAATCCTCCATGGTTATTTGTCAAAACGGATTTCTCAGCAACCTGGCTGGAGTTTGTAGCAGTTTCCCCATTAATACCACTTGCGTTCTTTCCAAAAGAAGCTGGCCACATTTATCTTCTGAGGTAAAGGCGAAGATTAACAACAGTCAAAGCCATAGCCCTTCTTTTCCTCTCTCTCTCTCTCTGTGATTGTGAGTGTGTGTGTGAATGCCTGCTGCTTGGCCTCAAACAGATCCAACTATAACAAGGGATAGCTGCACAGAGAAGCAGGCTTCAGGGCTTGTGTCCCCTTGCATAATTTGGAGCTGCACAGAAGGTAGGGGCCCTGCTGAAGAGGGGTGAATCAGTCTGTTTCTCGTTCATTTATCTGACTCTTATAAATGCTCATTCCTAGGCAGTCCCAGCTGTAGGTTTTGAAGGGCCCTTGGAAATGACACCTTCAAAGCTCCCCCTCCTTTATGGAGCCCCTTTCTCATGGCCGTTGTCACAAGCTACTACTAGGTGAATGGCAAGAAGCTTCAAGTGGTGAAGAAGGGGAGAAATGCCAAGACCTCCTTGTCAATGGGCCCCTGTTTGGATGTGGGCCTTTGACAGTGCTCAGCCTTGCCTATCCTTTATGCTGGCCATGTTCATAATTCTCTTCTCTTGTTTTTGCAGTAATCATCCTTTTAAAAAAGCAAACATGAAATTTGCATTTCAGTATGTCTAAGCACATTTATTTCTTGAACTGTATATATCTAAAAATACTTCTCTGTACAAATACATATTATGGATGCAGTTTGATGTGTTTCTTGACCAGAAGAATGCAATGGAACATTTGGAGAGGGACAAAAACTGGTGGATAACTATACTCCTGTTGGGTTATTAATTGCATCAGAATGTGCAAAGATCAAAGTCCTCAAGCATCCCTGGCACTAGTACCTTAAAAGAAAAGGAAGAAATTAAACACAGAAATGCTTTCATTTGGACTAAAGCACTTCCTTTACTTTTATGTAGATGTTGCTGCTTTTAATGAGAAGCGTATGCCTGATTTTTTTCTCTGTTTGTATCTGGAGGCATAGGGTTCTATCCAGTTAGTCTAACTTAAGTCCTGTTCATTTCAATGGGATTATTCTAAATCATACTAAGATTGGATACAATTCAATTTGGCCTCTAATCCTGTGATTTAGAGAGGCTAAAAGTCTCCATTCTATAAAGGTTGGAATCCAACTTTCGTCAGTCATTCATCCAATGAGACAGGCTGTGCAACTCACATACCCACCAGCTAGACCAAATACATGGAGAAGGACTTTTTGGGGACAGAGAGAGATGTTTTACTTACTTTAAAAAAACCCCTCTGGTTAACCACTGGTTCCTCCCAGCTTCTGTGTGAGTATAATTTAATGGAAAAACATGGGTAGAACATGGGGAAATGACAGTACAACAGCAGCGTTCTGGAGAGCATGGAAATGTGTTTGGGGAATCGTGTTGGCCAAGATGGCAATAATGGGGCATTCACAAGGGCTGGGCAGTCGCGTGTGAGACTGTCCTTTATTGTAGGCAGGAGTCTGGCATCAGCATACAGCATCCTTGGACAAATACAGGGCCCTAGTTGGGCGCACCATTGCTCAGACCTGTCAGTGCACTGGGATGTGTGGTGAAACCTGCCTGTGCAGTCAGCTAGGTGGATCCCTTTAAACACGTTTCCCCCTTGTGGGAACACTGTACAGCTTCAGCAAGTCAGTGAGTGAACTGCCCATTGAAATGGGATTCCCGACCAATGTTCCCGAGAACTCCTACATCAGAGCCACTGGAGAAGAATTACAGCCATGGCTGGCAGCAAACTTGTGGTGCCCATCTCGATGCAAGGGAGACAATCTGACTCCTCTGGGATGGGCAGTCCACCCTTCTGATTTTTTTCCACTGCTGCTATTCACTGAAGTCAACCCCCAAACGAACACAGTAAGCAAACAGTCCTTTGAAACAGTTCCCTGAATGTTCCCAGAGCAGTCCAACTTCGGGGCAGTAGGGATGAATCAAAGGACTGTTTGCACTGCATAGGCATGTGTTCCTAACGACATGCCCAATAAATCCACTGGGGTGGGGTCTTCTGATAGAGGCAAGAGGAACTTTGTCCAGCAGCCCCTGCTCAGAAATCAAGAGCTGTCCCTGAATTAAGATGTGGCACAGAGCTGAAGATGGATCATATGGGGAATTTTATTTATTTATTTATTTATTTATTTATTTTTCGATTTATATCCTGCCTTTTTCCTGCAAAGGGCTCAAGGCAGCTTACATCATTCTCCTCCTCCATCTTATCCCCACAACAACAACCCTGTGAGGTAGGCTGGGCTGAGAGTCTGTGACTGGCCCAAAGTCACCCAGCTGGCTCCATGGCTGAGTGGGGACTAGAACCCAGATCATCTGAGTCCCAGTCCCATGCTCTCAACCACTACACCACACTGGCTCTTTACCTCAAACCCTTCCTGAAATCTATTAGATGGAGCTCCACAGCAAGCTGAATTGTGCCAAAAGGACGTGTTGGCTGGCTAGAAAGTGGCCCAATCATCCCGGGTATCTCTCCCAGTAGGAAGAGGAATAATGATACAACAACCTCACCCACACAAATACAGCGCAGCAGCTATCATGCAGCAGCCTGATTCTTTAATAATACCATCGCTAGTAACATTTAGCTAGCACTATCCTTTTCTTTATTTCGTTCTCCCTGCAATAGTAAAATGTTACTATTTCTGAAGATCTGCTTCCTCAACTTAGTAGACTGAACTTCAAAGCCTGACAACAGACATCATATGGAGCCTGTTTGGAAGATCAAAACTATAAGCCACTGTAGCTGCGACAGTAGGGGGTACTTTGTGTAAACTGTAGTGACAGCCAAGAATTCATCAAGGGAGGGATATTATTTATATTTTTCTCATCCCAAACTATTTGTGGTTTTACTGAGTAGAACATGAATAGTGCATAGTGAAGCTGAAAGCTGGGCTTATCCATACTGTCATTCTGGATCTTGACGAAGGGAGGAAAATGCATTTTTAGGCACCATAGGTGGGAGTTGAACTGCTAAGAGCCATTCCTATCCCAATTTCCTTCTGGTATGAGAAGCCAGAAACTCCTTTTATCTCTGGCCAAATACAGTTAAGTTTCTAATGAGAAAAACACAAAATACTTGGCCCTTTTCAATGATTCGGATTTGTTTTTTCTCCTACTTTTGGTTAGAGAACCCTTTCCCACAGAGTTCAGAAATAGATGCCTCACAAGTGCCTTCTTTCTCTCCAGTTTCATCAGTGTTGTTTCTTAGGCAAAGGTATTGCAGTTTAAGATGATGGTCCCTATTGAATCAAAGCAAAACAATCTGAAACATTTCATTTCCTCTGCACTTTTGCAGTTTATTGGACGATTCAGGAAAATCCAATGTTTCCAGGTGCAGAGATCTTGGTGCAACCCTACCCCCGCAAACCATCATCTGCTTGTGGTGGAGGAAATGATCCTAGACATGGCATTAAGGACTCCTCAGATGATGTTGCTGGGAGATTTCAACCTCCATATTGGTGCCATCAAATCCAGGGAGGGTCAGAACTTCATGGCCACCCTGACAACCATCTGACCTTGTCATGGTCAGAGAATTTAATTTTGAGATTTAGATCCCTGGCAGCCTTTCAAGTCTGCAGGGGTGGGACAGCCATGAAAATGCCCCAGTCTTAGAGGCTGATGGAGTTTGATGGATGCCAGAGGGATCCGGGGGATTTTTGGCTAGTGTGGCTGGCAGCTTGCTGAAACTCTGGTAGCTCTGTGGAATGCAGAGATGACAAGGGCAGTGGAGCCAACTGCTTCCAACCACTCTGCTAGAACACGGGTGGAAGGAGACTCAAGTTGAAACTTGACTCAAGAATGAAACTGAGACTCTATTCTTATATTTTAATTATATAATGAAAATGAAAGACTCAAAAATGAAACTGGGCTCTATTTCCTCATCAGAGTGAGCGAGCATGTGGGTATTGGGCACAGTAATGGACTGGGTGAGGACCAAACATGATGATGGGGTACTGTCAGTGGGTGGCTTGTCTACCTGGCCAAACAATCTTTAACCTGATCTGGAGTGGGTAGCACTCCCTCTAAAAGATCGGCTTCATATTTTGTGGCTGGCCTTGGATCCAGGATTGTCATGAGAGGCACAGATGGACTTGATGCCATGAAAAGCATCTTAGAAGCATAAGCTGATATCACAGCTACATCATTACCCAAACAGTGATAGTCTCAAACATTTCTATCTTCCCACACATTGAGGGATTTTTTCCAGTTTTTCTTTTAAATCTGGCATTATATTTTGAATGTTGAACTCCTGCTAGGGTTCACTGATTCTTATTTTATTATTTTTATACTGTAGCTTTAAATGTTTATATTGTATTTTATCATCCTGTTTTTTATGGTTTAATTCTTGTGAACTTCCCATGGGGTTTCAGCTATTGGATAATATACAAATGTAAGAAGTAAATCAACTTGGCACAGGGTTTTGATTACATTCTAAATCTGGATATTTTTATCTGCAAAAGCTGGGAACTATGGTAAAAAGAAAATGATTGAGTAATTTACTTTTTCATGTATTCATTTATTTAAAATATTTCTAGACCACCCTTCAGGGCCAGTGCCCACCCAAAGCAGTGCATGACATAAAAATCATATAATAAAATTCATAAAATAAAACATTGGTACAGACATAAAACAAGGATGTTTCAAAAAATTAAAATGACAATAACTACAAACACATGCATGAGATAGAATCTGCAGCACAGTTGAAACTGATTTAGTCCATAGCCAGGGTGAGATCCAGGTGTTCAGGTGTCCGCAGCTGCTCTGCTGCCATCCTGGAAGAAAGGGATGTTTGTGATTGGCATCACTCATCAAACATCGTTGGTTCTAGAGAAGGTTTTTGTCCATCTGCGGCCACTTTGCTGCCTCCTTAAGCATAGCAGAACCCACCTCTGCATGAACAGATGCATTCACCCTCTTGGAATTGACCTGGTCATGTCCCTCATCTGGCCTTTAGTAGCCAGAAGACGCGAGAATTGAGAGGGCATGTGCTTTCTCATCTTGCTGCAGCCACCTTGTACAGATGGTCTGGAGGCAGAAACTGAAAATAATCCTCCAAATCCTCAGGTAGATGGTAGCCTTTGACACCTCTGCAGGAGCTGAGCTCACAACAGTGTCAGGTTTATTGTGGAGATAAGCAATTTTGTCCTCAAAGTGCGATGCAAAAAGCTTGCAGCAGTATTCCCAATCAGTCTCTATGGGCCAGCAGCAGGTACAAGCCATCAAGGCCTGAGCCAGAGTGTGGTGATCTTCTGGTGAGGGACACAAAATGTTTTGGGAATCATGGCAGATCCCTCCCCACAACTCCCCTCCAGCTTACAATGCTAAGTCATCTCAGTTCCATCCAGCTCACCCACTAATACATGTCTGATGCGATCTTAAGCAGATGAACCTCTCACCATACAACACGACTAATTGATAAGGAGCTCAGTAGATGAGCTGCTAGGTTTATATGAAACCTAGGCGAAGGGCATTATATAAACATCTGAAACCGCTTCTATTCAACAACCTCACCCCTGCCTCAAGTAACTGGAATACTGGTAGTACCTCCATGAGTCAGATCTTTCAAAGCACACACTCATCATGTCAAAACTTCCCATATACTCTCAACACCCACTCACAGCAAAACATATGCCCTCAGCCATTCAGAATGTCATGTGCTCCATTTAGTCAACCCATCACACACCACCAACACAGCACAATCATGGGCTATAGCTTATGGATACAACCAATCACTGGTCATATACAGTACACCAGGTTTGTTATCCCAAGTGACAGAAAGAACAACTAAAATACACACTTCCTAGCCAACTACTGGTTGATGCCCACTCCCTGTGCTACCTGGAGCATTGCAAACACTTCTTTTCCTGGATCTCACCCAGAAGTGCTCTCACTCTGGACATATAAAACCACTCTTCTACTCAAAGACCCTTATTCCTGTCACTTACCCAGGCTGAGCAATAGCTCATAAATCCCAGAAATACATCCTTAACAGGTGTTCCCCTGAACAAGCAGGCAAATAAACAAAAACATGAGAAACAACTTTGTGGTATCTGGAAGGAATGAACAAAGGGGCACTCTCCATTGCTGTTACTCCCTGAGGGAACAACCCCACTGGAGTGTCCTGCCAGTGGTGATGCACCACCCTGTAGCAGGCCTGATTACATCTGAAAGGGTCCTGGAGATCATAAATGGGTTTTCCTCCCTTTATGGTGATCCTCACTGAGCAATTGATGCCAGGACTGCAAGGAAGAACTTCTGGGTCATGGCAGTGAGGGACATTTTAAAGCTGTTGCTCAAACAGCCCACTCAGATCTCCTAAGCTGTCCCAAAGGTGTAGAATGCTCAGTACAGTGTCTAGACTACCCCTTTGAATTAGGCTCTGTTTTAAATATAAAACTAGAACTTTCAGTTGAGCTTAGCAACAGACTGATAACCTAGCAGCCGGCATCATGTACGCATGGTAGGATCTGATGCATTTGCGCCCACCAACACTTGGGCAGCTGCCTTCTGCACCCGCTGAAGTTTCCAAACCATCTTCAGAGACAGCTTCAACATTCCACCAGGATGCATCAGATGGAAAGATGCTAGAGCACAGATCCCTCCATTAGCCTGACCTGGACACATGTCTCCCCTTCGCCCAGAATGGTCTCTATTTGCATCTGAAACCCTTGCATTGGAAGGATGACTGAGAAAGCAAGGCCTGCTCCGTTGGCTCTGCTGGGACCAACTCCCATTGACTCCTCCTCTCCTGCAATGTTTTCCTCACTCACTAATCTTAGCCATAAAGCCCCTACATTTCTGTTGCTTCATTTAATACTTCAAAATTTCAAAGAGACAGAAAAGTTTTTCCCCTGACCCTTCCCCTCAAAAATCTCAGCTTTCAGAAGATTAAATCATAACTCCATGTCACAGCAAATCCCCACTTTTTATTAGCACCTGGTACTCTTGAGAGGTTTCATCCTATTTGTTACTGGGATGAAATTGACCGTGGAGGATAATACGGCTGTATGTTACGTTCTGAAGAAGTGATTGCCAGACAAATGCATTTGTCAGAGACCATGTGCAGACTTCGGGCAAGCTTGTCAGAGCCTGAACAGTATTGTGGGTTTTTCCCCTGCTTCATATGCTCCTGCATGTAATAAACTGCATGTAATAAAGGCCCACAGAAGCAGGTGTGAAGATACACCGGGAAGGCCAGTGTCCCTTTCCCAAAACTGGTGTACAGCCTTCTCAGAGTCTCTTACTCTCAGCAAATTCAGGATTTAGGGTTGAGGAATTCAGAATTAAGGAGTAAGGGATTCCCTTTCAGCTGTGAAGCCATCACAACAAACCATGGCTGGCTAGAACATAAGAAGCAACAGGCCTTCACTGACCTTCAATGATGGGGCCAGTCCTGCCCTGCTGGGTGCCTTTTCTTGTCCACTGATTGCTGTTGTCAGTTCTTGCCCTTTCAGCAGAGGGCTGTCCACATGCGTAATCCTCAAACCCTCCAGTTCTAGACTGTCTGGCAGAGGTGGAGAGTGGCTTTCCCCACTTTGACAAGGCAGCTGGATCCATACACTTGCACAGGCTTTCAGCCAAATTATTGCCTGGTTACCAGAGATAACCTCAATGATGTGGTGCTGTATTTATTCATAATGCTGCCAATCTAATAGAAAACCTCCTTCCACATGTTCCTTCTCATACCTTGTGATCATCCTCCGAGGCCCTGTTCTGAGTGACCGCACACAGTGAAACTTGGTGTGTCTCCCAGTGAGGCATCCCTTCTGCTTTGCTAACTTTTCAGCAGCAGGCAAAAACATTTTCATTTTTTCACACCTTTTAAAATACATCCTACTTGCTTTATTTTTTCAAATGCTTAAGGATACCTTTTTTTTAATAATCTCCATGTTTTAGCTGCTCATATTTTTATTTCTTTAAATGCTGTATATGAGTCCATTCTGAACTTAATGTTTCCAATCTTCCATAGGAAGCTGCCTTATCCAGAGTTGAACCCAAGGTCTTTATAACCAATTATTGTAAAAAAATGCTGGTAGAAGGTGTGAAGACTTTTCACCTAGAGATGCTGGGAATTGAATTTGGGAACATCTATATGCTCTGCCACTAAGTGATAGCCTCTCCCGATCCAAATCTTTGCTTTATCCTGTGCAACACTTAAAAAGTGCATTAAAATTATATGCATCTTTGTATGCATTTCTCATGAAATATGCATTTTATACAATTCTGCCAATTATTGTTCTTATTTTCTCAATACATGTATACTACACCTTCCTTCCTTAGTACTATTTATACATTATTAATTACATACCTTCATATTATTAATATTATTATTAATAATATTGTCAATAATATTAAGGAATTATATGGAATAACAATATTATGTATTATTATACTATAGTCTTCTATTATTAATGATTTCTATTAGGAAAATTGCTTGTAAAATGTTACATGCTTAACCAGCAATTTTCCTAATATAACTTAATGCTAAATCTTTCTATATGTTGTCTGCATTGCATAAATAATTGGTGAAAGCCATTGCATTTTTAGAGAACTGAACTTGTCGAAAGACTGCTGAGTTTCACAGATTGAGTGAAAAGTGTGGAATTAGATGAGTTCACATTCAAAAAGTAATTTCAATGAATGTCTTACATAATCCCTCTAATAAACTTAGTCAGCTATGGCTATCCGTACAAAGAGCATGGCAAGGAAACAGGTCCCATCTATAGATGTGACAGGGAGAAAAAGGGTAGCACACAGCAACATCCTCCCAGAAGTGGCAGATCACACACACACACACACACACACAACACACAAGGGCACCATGTGGGCCATAAGCTGGATCAAATGCATTTGATGAATGCAACAAATTTTAGTGATAGGATTTTAGTTTTGCTTTGGTGCCCTATATTTTGCCTTTGCTGTGTTCTCAGCTAGTAGTAAATGTGCTTTAAGCATTTTTAATTGTTTTTATGGTTTTTTTTTGCAAACTGACTCCTGTTTTAAAGGTGAAAATTAGCAATAGGAGAACCAGGAATGCTCATGTTCACATGCCTTCATTTTCAGTCTTTTCGTTTGAATGTGGAAAGTGTTTTTAGCATATGCTTTTCAATGCACTTGCTCCTTTTGTGTAAAGTTTAAAATTATTTTCTGTTCATGTTGTTGAAAATATATTATTTCAAAAAGTGCATTTATCAGGCAACACAGTTTTCTACTGCAATCTCAGTTTTGCATTTTTTTAAAAGCGTAATGTTTTAATGCTTTAAAGTTCTTTCTCTTGCCTTGGAGATTGAGAGTGGGGCAACTCAGAATGATTTCGAAATTGAACACAGGCTACATATTGGTTAAATTTACATTTGTGACAGGCTAGGATACTGAAGTCAAATTACGAATACACAAGGAAAAACTGCTGACTGGGTGGGTGGACATGCAAAGTCACTGTGCCACTGTGGGTTGGTTGTTCCTGAACAACTCATACGACTCCAGGCAGGCAATCAGTCTTGCCATTGGTTTTCCCACCCCCATTTCCCTGGACTGCCTTGCTCTGGCGTGCATCCAGGCACCTTTGCTGCAGAGCTCCTAATTGCTTTCCTCGTGGTGCCAGCACCCCTTCCGCACTTGGTCTGCTGGGGTTGGCAGCTGTCAAGAAAACTCCTACTCCCGCATCAGATCACCTGCTGTGCTTCATTTACAGAGCCCTTCTCATTTTTTGGAGGGGTGGGATTTTGCTGATTCATCATAGATCAAGACCAACATTCCAACATTAAGTCCAGCTTCCTGCGATCCCTTTCTTGTCAGTTTTCTCGTGAATTATCCCATTCACTTCACAGCATGCCTGTTTAAAGGCTGCTTCACTTTACACCAGAGTAAGAGCACCTGCGGACAAAGAGCATTCTTTCCAGCTGATTTTTTGGCTTCCTTCCTCCCTTCCTGCTTATCGCTTCCCTCCATTGTTAGCAGTCACATCTTGATATTCTCCATTTTCAGGGAACAGAATGGAGGGGATTGAGAAGGGATGAAAGAGGATGGTGGTGGCACAAGGATCATCATGAGATGTGCTACCAGTTTTTGAGGATCTGGTTGAGGGTGTCTCTCTGTGTTCCCAGGTTCACATGACACAGGTCACGATGGCTACCTGCAACCCTCAAACAACCCATGTGTTCCCTGGGGTCGCTTTTTCATGAAAAATCAGCCAGCCTGCAAGAACTATGCCTCGTTTGTACAATGCTACAACCTACCAAGGTTGATTACCCATTGCAGGTTTTCATATTGTGTCATTATGTATTTGGCAGTAGTGGATCCCATGAGGAATCACAGGTCTGGACAGAAGCTTATATTAAGGTTTAAATACATTTACCTCCCTGAGCTCTGCTCTACATTCTTGAACATATAAAAGATACCCACACTGGCTTAGTGCCATTCTCACTAAATTATTCATTCTCAATTAATGATACATATTGCTAGGTGGCTGACCTTTATCACTCACCATATGGAATGAAGTCTTTTTGTCTGATGTGCCTTTCATTAAATGAGCAAGATTTGCAAGGCATTGTAAGGGGAGGGGGGACCTTATTTTTTACCTAGAATGCATTTGTAAAGTCAAATAATGTTCCAATTTAAATGGAGAAGCACATTACAAATGAATGTAAGAATCAAAGAGGACTTTTCTAAGGCTGTTAAAAAGAACATCATTGGTATAATATTGGTCTTGTACTGTGAGATATGCTGAAACCAAAGAAAAGTGGGGAAGGTTGCACTAAAACTGCACATTAGTACAGTTTAGCCAACTGTACCAAGAAGCGGACATGGCAGAAAAGCCGAACAAGGGGGAGGGGGGGAATCCACACTGCCCCAGTGCAAGTGAATCCATGAACCTGTGTTAACTGTCTTCCAGCTACTTGCAACGAGTTCTTCTTACTGTTGCATGAGGTCCTCTTCTACATGCATGGAACAGCTCTGTGAATGAAAAGAGGCCTTCCTGGTGCTTGAAAGGATACAACATAGGTGTTCAATGAATCCAAGGGTAGCGATCCTGCAGCTACTGAAATCCCCAATCACAAGGAGGATAAAGCAAAACTCACAGAAAGCAGCCCCGTTCATAGACCTTTGAGATTACCTGTATCGAGGTTTAAGTGTAGTATGTGCAGTACATTTACCCTTGGGGGTAAAAGTGCAAAGCTCTGGACCTTGAAAAGAGTCGCTCCTGACATGCACACTGAGATGCCCTGCAGTGGGGAATGCTTTGCACATGTGCATCAGATTCCTCCCTGCAGGATGTGACCGGCACATCACGACAAATAGCAAAAATAACGGAAGACTCACAGCAGTATTTTCCATCAGCTGTTGCTTTCAAACCTGCAGAAGTCCGCATGCAGAGGCCCTCCCGCCACCCTTGCACATGCTTGGTATGACATCACATGGGGGAGGGGCATTGGCCTGTGCAGCCCTGATCCTGCTTGCAGCTGAATCCACTCACCTCGATGCATTGTTAGCCTTCTCTCTGCGTTATAGTTTATGTACAGGACAGATACATCAGTCTCTCCCCCATCATTCGCTGACCTACTACCTAAAGTCTGAAGCTGTGTAAGAAAAGACTTATCTGATTCTGCTGCTTGGGTCCTCCACCCTTTCCGCCATGGAATATAAAGAATTAACCTAGGGCTAAATCTGTTCTAAATGCAATTTTTAATTTTAATGGTTTTCTTACAGAGGAAGGAAAAGGATCACTATGCGCACTGATTCATATATTGCTGAGATTTTGCTAGTGTTGCTAGCAAGTGTGAATAGCAGTTAGTCTGGCTCTCAGAAATTTAACTAAGAAATGGATTTAGCAAGGGCATTTAGCCAAACAGTTTTTGATGCACTTATTAAATGCTAATAAAGAAATGCTTACACAAGGAATGCTTGCTTTCCAAAAGAGATGCTAGTAATATTTTTAACAGCTTGGCTATACAACAAAACTATTATTTGGGGAACTGAAGTGTCACACATTTCCAGTGCACTGGAAATGTAATTGTAGAACTAATCTAACATCAGAATTCTCCAACAGATGTGACATTTTAGAGGGCTAATTTAATTTGATAAATATCCTCTGAAAATGT
>NW_025335780.1:10867925-10894862 GCF_004798865.1 Varanus komodoensis
AGGAAAGCTTTTACAAAGAACATATGCCTGCATCTAAGTTTAAATAAATACATCATTTGAAAACAATCTCCACAAGTTTACCCCAAATACTGTTGAAACCCATGCCCCAAACACTCATAGATTAGTTAGCATTAGCAGGTATCTATATAACTAAATGGAAATGCCCAAACAAGTATTCAGGGTTCTCATTCAATAACACAAGTACAGATTAAATAAAAATAGGAACCATACACTTCAAAAGCTTCCCCATTCAGATGGCAGTAAGATGTAATAAATTGTTAATAGGTACTGATTAACCAGGGGTAGGGAAACTCTGGCCAGCCATCAAATCTGGTTTTTTGTCATTCCCTCAAGTGTTCCTCAGATGTTTTGGTCCCTCCTCCTGCTTCCTGATCACCAATCATCAGTGGTTTCCTGCACTTTGGATAGTTTCTGCCCCATTCTAAAAGTCTGAAATGCTTCTTCTAAGACTTTACCCCTGACAGTATGATCCTTCAATGAAACATGCCTGAGAGCCATTGATTGATTGATTGATTGATTGATTGGCTTCCCATTTTGCTCTTGATCCCATCCAGCAGTAGAATGTGGCCTCCAGGAAGATTCTTCAGCATGGCTTCATTTCTTAGGCTGAAATAGTCTCCCTGTACCTTTGGATTAAAATGCTGTTAACATTTTGTGAGATGCTGTTTTAAATACTTTTGAACTGCTTGCTTCTGAGATATAAAATTCACCCTTGGGATTTTCATTTTATTATTTATTTCTTATAGTTATATCCTTCCAAGTAACTCAAGGCAGCTTACATAATTCTCCTGTCTTATCCTCACAACCAGAACCCTGTGAGTGAGTCTGTGACACTGAGATGTGTGAAATTCTAAAATGGAACTGTGTAATCTAGAATTTTATACCAGAAATTCATTTTAGAGATACTGTGACTATGTTGTCTCTAAAGGCAGCAGACCTGTCCTCAGATATGAAATTTGTCTAGTATAGTGACTGGCAGTAGAATCCTATACAAGCAATCCTATACTCAAAAGTAAGTCGCATGGAGTTCAATAGGTTTCTTCTTGCTATGTAAACACAGGTAACCTTATAGGCAGGTGACTACATAATTAGGTCAAATAATTAGGTCTCAGGTCTCACCATCTACAGGTCACTTAAGGTGCAATCCTACACATGTTTAGGCAGAAAAAGACCCACCAATCCCAGCATGTCCAGGTTGTAGGACTTCTTTTTCTGTCCAATTATGCACAGAATTTCACCCTTAAAGTTTTCATGGACCATATCAGTCCCTGGAAGTAAGCAAATGATCATTCAAAGTAAATAGGTTTCTTGCTGAAGACCAAGGTTTAAAATATATAAGGGACCATTCCTATGGAAGTTTAGATATTCTAGGCAATGTAAGCTTTCTTTTAATATATAAACGTGTGTAAAATTGTGCCTACAATAAGACACAGGCTGTATCCCAAGATGTCTTTGGCATTCAGATATAATAGTTCCATTTCCTATTGCATTCTCTAAGATACCATTTTCAGGAAGCATCTAGTGCTTTTTCCATTGGAAACAAACTCATGTTACTTTTTCTGATTACAATTATATTTAAAGTAGGACGTCCATTGAATGAATTTTAATTGTTCAAGTTTATTTTTCTTTTAAGCAAAATTTAGCTAGCATTAGAATGGGTAAACATTGATTAATCTACTATTTTAACTTTCCCGGAAAGAAAAAATCAAATACCATACAATATCAGAGACAAAGTAGCCCAAGAAATCCATAGAAATACAATATCTGGTGGAGATGACGGCACATCACACCATTTGCAATTATGCCCTCATCAAAAACTTTCCTTTTCTGGTAAAGCACATAGAGTTGCACACAAGTCATTGGCAGCAATGATACCCCACTCGATTGCTGCAATTTTCTGTCATTGAGTCAGCCACAGAAATGACAGAATGACCTCTCCTCTTTCTGTCAGCAGTGGAAGGCTCTGAGCTTTGCAGCTGCTTCTCTTCATGTCCCAGACAAACTGGCAGCAAGTCTGGATCCAATCCTGGTTTTCATCAGTGTAGACATAGGTCTAGTTAGGTAAAGATCAAACCACTGCGAATAGCTCAGCCTCCAAAATCTGTGGGCATTTAAAACAGTCCCACTATGTGAACACCACCACCACCAAAACTGACCACCGTCTGTTTTTATATTTTTGTTTTGTTTTTTATATATTTGGTTAGAGGGTGCCATTAAGAAGCAAATAATGAAAACAAGTTTTTTGAAGTTTTGAAGGCCATTTTCTATATGGCCTGTAATCTTATTCTAGGAATGAATTTTGCCCCCCCCCTCTCTCTCTCTCTCTCTCCCTCCCTCCAAGGCTACTGAAGACAGGAGATACACATTCATTGCTTTGATACACATAACGAGGGCTTCCCTACACAAGCTGTATACTGTGCTTTTGTGATGTCTCAGTCATGGATGTTTGCAGGGCCTTGTCATGATGCCATCCTTCCTCTAGAGCCTTTCTTGTGTTTTCCAGCCTTTTCAGCAACTTTTTGTGTTTAGCATGAGGAAAGAGTTGCATTACATTTTAAACTGCAATGTACCAAGCAAAGGCTGTGTAAGGCATTACAAATCTGCTACAGAGCAGGTGTACCACAGGGCCACCTTTTGCTTTTTAATAGAATGTATGGATGGGCCTCGCCTCGCCTCTTCTCCTTTTCAGCTAATTTTCTGACTAGCAGCATGCGCATCATCCCAGTTAACCAAACAGCAATTGACTTTATCAAGCAGTATGCACTGTTCTAGTTCATTTGAATCCTGTGAAAATGCTGTTAGTTTATCAGTCACAGTCTGCCCTAGATTTTGAGCCTCTTGGGCATCCTTATATGTGTGAGCATCATAAACATATGACATTTTGGAATGGAAATAGAAGGAGCATTTTATTCTACACTTGGCAGGTTTAGATAGCATATGCTACCATACTGAGCAATTTCCACTGAGTGGCACTAATAGTTAATCAGTTGTGACATTAATATATGGTACTAAGTACTGGAGAAAAGTCTCACGGTTAGGTCCAAATTGCCCCCAACATCTGGATTGGTAAATTCTGTGCTTGGATGGAAAGAGCAGTTTTTCCTGGAGCAATGTCACAGCTGAGATTGAGTGAACAAGTTGATGCCATTCCAGGAAACATTGCCAGTGTCTGTCAGCACTCAAGCTCTTCCAACCAAAAGGAGTTTGTTGGGCCATCTCACCTATGACTTTGTTATGAAAGGGAGCTGTTAGTTGAACTTGGAGGTGCTTCACCAAGCTGCTGTTCCCCCTTTCCATGTCATTTTAGGAGACCACCAATGAAATACCTTCTTATGGTTTAGGAATTTGGGGAGAGGGCTATTGGAAAGTCACAAGCAGCCTAGTCCTTGCCAGCTGCTTGTTTCACCTCTGTCTCTGGCCTGGAGGGAGAAAGTGAGTGTGCAAGGGAGAAGAGATGAGGATGAGAGCAAGGAACAGCAGCAGCCACTGCCTGCTCACAGACTTCTCCCCCTCTGCTTTTGGCCCTTTTGCCTCCCTATGGCATTGCCATTCACTTCTTTTTTAATACTCTCTCAGGAAAAGGAAAGATGCCATGGTAACAACAAGGTGAGGCAGTGACTCGCTCACTCGCAAGCTTTTTACTGCAGCCTAGAAGTAGATAGGAAGATTGGGCCAGTTGCAGAATGAAGGATGACAAGGTACAACAGTCATGGTCCCAACAGAAGAAGCATGCAACAGGCAGGAAAACAGAGAACGGTCACACTGGAAGATGATGCTTGATCATTGATGGAATTGAGATCAAACCCTGGAACCGGAACAGAATCATGGACTGTACAGTGACTCTCCGCAATGCTAGACTGGACCCCCAAAATGAAATCTTTCTTTCCATGTATCTTCCCTAATGTCGTGCCTGATGCCTCAACAGAGGTGGCACCTCACGAGGAAGAGTCAAATGCCCAAAGGGAGAATCAGAGATCAGAAGAGGAGGATTTATACTTGAGGCCATCTGGCCAAGTGACCCTTCCACAACCTGGCTTGAGAGTAGCTGAACAGATAGCCATCCCTCATCCTGACCCTTTACCCCTTGGGCAAACAACCAAGACTCTGTCCGACCACGAGGGCCCTGAAGGAAAAGACAGTACAAGTTCTGGCCATGAAGAGCACGGGCAGGATACCCCCCTTCCTCCTGATGCTGAGTCTCCTGAACAAGACACAGAAGACGCAGGAGGCAGGATAGATTTGTCTCGCACGCCT
This sequence comes from Varanus komodoensis, assembly GCF_004798865.1. NCBI lineage: Eukaryota > Metazoa > Chordata > Lepidosauria > Squamata > Varanidae > Varanus > Varanus komodoensis. Next base: position 10,872,201 of record NW_025335780.1, read on the forward strand.
CTTAGATGTTCCTTACACCAATTGGAGCAAAAGGAGGCTTTGTCCCACCTCAGGAGGGAAAGGTGGGACAAAGAAAGCTAATCCCATGTAGGTTCCCTGAGGGACGTCATTAAGACGGTAGCAACTAACTTGTAAAGGTCATTAAAGTAGAGCTTATTCGTAGCATCATAAATTTTGTAGAAAAGTAGCAATAAAAGACTTTAGTTTTATTGCCGGCTTAAGCGTGGGTCATTTTACAGCTGTGAGATGACACCTCACAACAGCTTGCTACCTCCTTAATCAAATGCTCCTCCACAAACAAGAGCGTTTTAGCCCACACAGCCAGGCGAAAGATTTTTTTCTCTCTCTTCATTCGTTATTTTACTTTTTCCACCCTTGAGCAATCGCAACTATGAATACAGCTGCCCAAGTTCCTCCTGAGGTCCAGAGCCTGCGAGATGAAAACACTCTCCTGAAAAAGAGATACACAGAGACAACGGATGGAATCTATGCAGATTGAGCTGGATGATTTTCATGCTAAGCAGCAAACAGCAGCAGCTCCCACACAACCCCAAGAGCTGAAGTTAAGACGATGCCCAGTAGAGCCTCCCCCCAAGTACAACAGGAGGAAGGAAGGATGTACAACTTTCCAAGCGCAATGTGAACTCTGTATTAACCTATGCCTTAATGACTTCACCGATGAAAAGACGAAGGTAGGCTTTATAATTAATCAACTCATGGGGGCCCCAGCCTGCTGGTCAACCGCTCTACTGATAGCACAAGACCCCATATTAAATGACGCCTCAACATTTATGGATGCCTTGGGAAAGTTTCTTGGCGTAGAATCTTGCAAAGAAATGGCCATACGTGAGATAAAGAGTCTTAAACAGGGGCATGCCTCAGCCACTGAATATACAACTAAATTCCAACTCCTTATGAATGACTTGGGGTGGAACGAGGAGGCCTTAATGGTGCAATACTGGGAAGGCTTGAGAAAGAAGGTTTTGGATGATTTAGCCTGCACGGCAATGCCAACAACTTTGCAGCAGTTGATGCTTCTGACAATACAGATTGATGCGAGGCTAAATGAGAGGGCCCGAGCTACACAGGAACGCCACTCTGGCCTGCAATCAACTAAAGAAAACTGGTTCCCATGCACCGAAGCTAGGCCCCAACAACTCCCGACTGATAACTACGTTGCCGTGGCAACACCTCAGCCAGAGCTGGAACCTGACCCAGTGCAGCTGGGAGCTGCCAGTCCTCACATTCCAAGGGGAGATAGAGCTTACCACCGCCCAACTGGACCATGTTTTGTCTGTGGACATGACGGCCATCCGGCCCGGTCTTGTCCTTTGAGGAAGCAGGTGGGAAACTTCCAGTCCCAGTGTCGTTAAGCACCGTGATACTGTGACCTGTCCATAAATCACAAGGGTGTGTCTCCCTGGAAAAAACTCCTATGGCCCAACATCTGCTGGTAGACGCCACTTTGCAGGCACAACCCATAATAGTCGACGGAGAGGAGAAATTTGAAATTGAAGAGATCCTCAACTCTAGATTCCGGAGGGGACACCTGCAATATCTAGTGCACTGGAAAGGCTACCCCCACAAGGACTGCAGTTGGGAGCCCCTTGACCACATTCATGCACCCATCCTCCTGAGACGATTTCACTCCCATTTCCCACATAAGACGGGGGCACCCATCTCCGTCACCACCGGGGAGGGAGAGGGCCCTAGATAGGGAAGGGAGGCTGACAGCCACACAACACGGCTTCCGCAAAAATGTCCCGCCAGACAAACCTTGTGGAATTCTATGACAAGGTTTCGAGATGGCTAGATGGAGGGGATGCAGTGGATGTGGTATACCTGGATTTCAGCACGGCCTTTGACAAAGTGCCCCATGATATCCTGGTGGAGAAACTGAGGAGTTTTGGGATACACCAAAGCACTGTCCGGTGGATTAGGGCATGGTTGACTGACTGACTGAAGGCAGAAGGTAACCATTCATATTAGATGCCCTCCTAAGGTGACTTAGAACAAAAATAGAACATACAAAAATAAATTAATTGCATGAATAATAATTATCAATTTTATTGTTGTTGGTAGTAGTTCTATACTGAATTGAAAGTTCTGCTATTTCTGATATGTAATCTGGTATATATGTCTCCTTTCCTGAGTAACCTTCACCATCAACGTTTCTCTTGCACTGTTTTTTCCACCCTTTAGCATTTACTGGTTTTATGTAAAGAAATTACCCGGGCAGGATGCTTATTCAGACCAACTGCTAGGGAACATGTTGTACTCATGCTCTGTCGATGGGTTTTTGTGAGCAACTGGTTGGCCACTGTGGATCAGTCCTTTGGTCTGATCCAGCAGGACCCTTCTGATGTTCTTGTGTTCTTCTCAAATTGATTCCACAGCCCTCATAATGAGTTAATGCAAGGAGCTAATATGATTGTCTGTATCACAATTGGAAACATTCATGACACAGATGCTACCCCCGCTGTCTCAGACTCCTAACCTGAACTGGTCAGACCATATTAGGCTCTTTTTCTAAAAATGAAAGTATCGTATGACTTAAGTCATGGCCAATTTAGGCTTGAGAAAAAATATATTTCTCTTTTTATCCCTGTTTTAATAAGCTGTTCACCAGCCCCAATGGAGAAATATATTCATAAGCATTATTATTCCTGACATGAATCTTTTTGAAACTTTGTTTTATTCAGATGGTAACATGGTAGCATATAAGCCATGAATAATCTTCTCTGAGCAGCGCTGTGCTTTACAGTCCTTGGAATTTTTGCAAAAGTGGACTTAAATCTCTCTGGGAATGATAGGAACTGTATGCTATAAATTCCTCTAATGCAGGAGCTATAAATTTTACTTTATGAAGCCTGTTCTTTTGCTTTACAGCTGACTCTTGCTCCACACTTTCTTTACAGTTTTCTAATATTATTTGCATCAAGAAGGTGAAAGACTTTGACGTGGCCTTATTACGCACACAAATGCTAGAAATCACTTCAAACACAGGGTTATCAGAAAGGGTTTGAGAAGCCAGACTCAGCTGATGCTGAAACAGCTTATCCTAAGCATGCAAATTATGAGCTGAATGTACAGGGAGCTTGTAAGAAACCGATCTGAATTATGACATATATTTATATATAGATAAAAGTCTTTTTCCAACGTTCTCTCAGGTTTCCTCCGCATACGCCCACATGACCAAGACAGAAACCAGTGTAGGATTTTTTTTCTTAATGGCTTCCTTTGAGTTCTAAATAGAGATGCATGAGAAATTTGTTCAGTTTGCATTTTAATGCACATTTTACTTTAATGTGACCTTACCTTATTTCACGCTCTCAAACTCATATGCAAACTGAAACAGTTATCCTTAAAAATACCTACTTCTCTGACTCTTGCAGTGGAGTTCTCTATGCAGAACATACAGATAAAAATGCATGTAAGTAACATTAGGAGAATTGCTTGCAAAATTATGTATACTGGACCAAAATCTATGTATTAGGAGAACTGTGTGCAAAACTGCCTATGAATTTTCATGTGGGTTTGTTCAAAAAAGGGACATTTGCAATGAAGTTAATTTTTAGAGGACAAACAAGGACCTGAAAAAAGGGAAAATAATATATTTTTTCACCCCTAGTTCTACTGGACCATGTAAATAAGTTGCAAGCTGGACCAAAGTTGTGTGAAGTGTAGGAAGAAGGTAGACTCACCAATTTGCAAATATCCAAGAATCCACTTTTTGCCTGAATATAAAGTTACATGGCTGTGATCCATCAGAAATCCAAGGTACAATCCTGTGTATGTTTAGAAAAAGCCCTACAACCATAGCATACCCCAGACAGTTAAGCATGGGTATGATGGCACCTTCGGAAGATAGGTACTGAAGAAGAATTAGTAGGTGGGAATATTGCTGTTTCATTGCTCTGCCTAATATTAAGCTCAAGGTCAATGCCCTCTTTTCTATCATTATTTGTAGGTTTGACATTTCCTTGTCTCCAAACTACAAGGAATAAACCAATTAAGAGAACTGACTAAGATGAAGCAGATAATAAGAGAGTGTCTTTGTGAATAAAAGGTTATAACCAAAATGCATAAGTAGCCGAAGTTCAGGTTTTGGAAATGTCAGGTAAATTATGCCATTTTAATGCATACGTGCTGTTATTTTTCCTTTGTTAAAGAATGTCAGCCAAAAAATGTTAGCAATTATCTTTATCTTTGTGGTAACTGGCATTCAGTTGATAAATGAACCTTTTGTGATTTTATTGAATTCTGAAAAACTGTCACATGCAAGGCTTATATTGAAAAGGTAGAAATGACAGCAAAGAGGGTGACTGCAAAAACTCTGGGAGTCTAATGGGTGTATTACAGAGTGGCTCAGGAAAATCCTTTACTGTGGCACAGATGGACGAGCTAGCTGGATTAACTTGGCCACAATTTGGGAATGAACTGCTGCAAAAGTAGTTTTCACTGGAATAAACCTCTCCTACCTGTCTGGGAATGTACACTTTGCACACATTGATGTCAGTGATGATGACGGTAACCATTTTCGCCAACCTGAATTCATTTGGACACCATTCCTGTGCTGGCAGAACTTCTCTGCACTGTCCTTTGAGTGCTTATTCATGAAGAGGGTGACTGTTTGAATTCCCAACAAGATGCCCCTTCCACTCCAAACGACCTTCACTAGTTTCTGCTCTTTGCTTGTCAGAGCATCCCCTGGCACCTTGTGGAAACACCATGCTGGGCTGCCTCTGTTCTCTTGCCACAAGGTGGCCCTTCATCAATGGCCCGTGCCATTAAATTGCAAGCCGGGCCTTGCTGGCTAGTCCAGCTTGTTGAGCCAGGTGCTCCTGTCAGTGCCAGGACACGTGAAATGGCCTGAAGGCCAGAGTGGCTGGTAGCCATGTACTCAGGCAGGGAAATCCAGCTCATTGCAGCTCAACGCATGTCCTGCCTGCTCCTGATCCAGTGTCTGGTCACTTTCTTTAGGCATAAATAACTACCCTCAAACCATGTGCCAATAGCATAGCTGTGTGTAAAATTGGCTGGGCCTGCATGATAATGCTGGGGACACAAGCTTTTCGAGTGCTTGCCTACACCAATTTCATTAAAAGTTCTAAAATTTGTAGTTCACGGGCATCATAGGGACGGAATTCTGCAAGGTATGGCTATGGTCCCACGGAAGAGCTAGTCAACTAGTCTCTTCCATAATAGAGAGAGAGAGATCAAGTGATGCTAGATAGGGAAGGGAGGCTGACAGCCACACAACACGGCTTCCGCAAAAACAGGTCCTGCCAGACAAACCTTGAGGAATTCTATGACAAGGTTTCGAGATGGCTAGATGGAGGGGATGCAGTGGATGTGGTATACCTGGATTTCGGCAAGGCCTTTGACAAAGTGCCGCATGATATCCTGGTGGAGAAACTGAGGAGTTTTGGGATACACCAAAGCACTGGCCGGTGGATTAGGGCATGGTTGACTGACCGAAAGCAGAAGGTAACCATTAATGGGGAATCATCGGGATGGTGGCCAGTGACAATCGGGGTCCCCCAGGGCTCTGTCCTGAGGCCAATCCTGTTTAATCTTTTCATTAACGACATGGAAGAAGGGGTGAACAGTCTGCTGATCAAATTTGCAGACAACACTAAAACTGGAGCAGTGGCCACAACTGAGGAGCAGGTACTCCAGATCCAAAAGGATCTGGACAGACTATGGAAGTGGGCAGGAGACAACAGGATGGTGTTCAATGTGGATAAGTGCAAGGTCTTGCACTTGGGGCATAGGAATAGCTGTCATAAGTACAGGTTAGGTGACAAGTGGCTGGAGAGCAGCACTTGTGAAAGGGACCTCGGGGTACTGGTTGACTGCAGGCTAATCATGAGTCAGCAGTGTGATGTGGTGGTTAAGAGGGTAAACATCACCCTTGGTTGCATAGCCAGAAGTGTGGCCTCTAGATCGAGAGAGGTATTACTACCACTCTATACAAATCTGGTGCGCCCGCAACTGGAGTATTGTGTTCAGTTTTGGGCCCCTCATTCCAGAAAGGATATAGCCAGGTTAGAGTCAGTGCAGCGTAGGGCCACAAGGTTGGTGGCCAGTTTGCAGGGGATGGGGTATGAGGCGAGGCTGAGGGAACTGGGTCTCTTCAGCCTGGAGAAGAGGAGACTCAGAGGGGATATGTTGGCGACATACATGTATGTGAGGGGATGTCACATGGAGATGGGTTGAGACCTGTTCTCTCCTGCAGAGGACGGCAGGGTGCGTTTCAACAGAGCAAAGCTCAGGGAACCAAGGTTCCATTTAGATACCAGGAAGCACTTCCTGACAGTTAGGACCCCAAGGGTATAGAATGGGCTTCCATGAGAGGTCGTTGAGGCCCCATCGGTGAGGGTGTTCAAAGATAGTCCAATCAGTTAGGTTCTGTAAGGAGCAAACTGCCTAAATTCTAGTTTTAAAAAATCCTCCTCATCCTTCTCCTCCTCCTCTTCCTCTTCCGCTTCATTTTAAAAGGTTTCTAGACCATCCTTCACTTACAAAAATGGCAGGGTACAATGATAAAATAAACATTGACAGCATAATAAAACATAATAAACACAAGGCATACATTTGGCAGAGATAAAACAACAACTATCAACTATGCAGGAACCATGCAAATATGATTAAGCTGTAAACAAATTAAAACACCTGCAAATTTTTAAAAGAAAAATAACCCAGTTCCTAAAAGAGTGCAGCATTTCATTTCTGAGTAGCTGCATGCTGAATGTTATGACATTCTCATGACATCACGACATTTATTTATTTATTTATTAAATTTAGAAAATTTCTATGCCACCCCGTTCGCCGAAGCCTTGGGGCGGCTCACAAACATAAATAAACTTCATTAAAATAGTATAAATTAACAGTATAAATTAAGATCTGAAGCTGCTTTGACATAAAGGATTTAACAGCAATCAGGTCTTCATCCAGCTATTTCAAGGAAAGGACAGTATGGTTAGTTACTCAGCTTCTTTCCTTTTCAAGAAAAAGGAGTCCACACTTAGGTATTTATTTAAAATATTCATATGCCGTCCTAATCGCAAAAACGCCTCGGGATGGCTTACAAAGTAATAGCATAAATAAATTTCCCGACCCACAGGTATCTGTGTCCATACAACCATTTTCTCTGATGCAAACTATTCCACTCAGTGGGCCCTCATTCCTCCTTAAGCAAGACTTTTCGTACAGTTATTTATCAGACGTAAAAATAATGTCACTGTGTACATTTACTGGGCTGTTGTGATTATGTGCCATCCCTGACTGATGGTGACCCCATGAATGAATGAATGGCCTTCAACATGTCCTCCCTTACGGGTGCACAGCCCCGGTCAGCTCCTGTAAATTCAAGACTGTGCTTTCCTCATGGAATCAACACATCTCGTAGTTGGTCTTGCCTTTCTTCTTCTACAGTCAACTTTTCCTAGCATGATTGTCTTCTCCAGTGAGTTGTCCCATGATGTGTTCCAAGTATGATAGGCTCCGTTGTGCCCCTAGAGCCTTGTGAAGGTTTGAATCTTCCGTCATCCCAAGCTTGTCTCTTTCTACACATTCCCTGACGTCCGTCTTTCTTCCTGGCTACACTTGAGAAGTTTGATTGTAGTATCTCTCCGATGCTTTGGGGAGATAGGCATGATCTGCCATGGTGCGGGAGCACTGGTTGCCACAAATGCTCCCACACCATTCGCCTTCCATTCAGGCTCTGTCACGGCATTTAGCATCCTCGGTAAGCTTTGTCACTACTGCCACCTTTGGTCTGCCACCAATGTTTTTACGTGACGGTGAAAACGACTGCCCCTTCTCCCAGTCCCAGCATGTTTGTGTCTATTGTGAAATCGCCAGCAGACTTGAAGATGCTGCAGCCCCACGGTAAGACTTCCAGGGTGCTCTCCTCGGCTGTCAGCCTGTGCTTGGACCACCTAACAATAAGGCACCTGTGACCCTTGTTAGCACTATAATTGATGCTTTCCAAATGGTAGGATGTTTTGAAGCAAATGCCAGACCAAAGCATCTGGGTTTATAAGAAAAGAGCCTTTATGGTGGTGTCATTATCATAGCTAGCTTCACACAGATTTCTGCTCTTTTCAAATATGTCTTTGAAGACCAGCGTCTTTCCTGAACAAGAAAGGATTTAAAAGGAATATTCTGATATTTTTCAGTACACTGGAAAGCTCAGTGTATTCAGGGAATTCATAACAACACAGATCCACTTAATTAATACTGAATTACAGTGAAAATCCTATTAAACTACATATGACATTCACATTAATACCAAATGAGTTCATCAAGAATAATGTTATCACAAGGAACACTAAGGGGATTAATAATGGGTAGACAATTATATGGAGCTGTTGAAGCCACTGCAGTGAAAGTCGGTTCAACAGAACTGTAAAAGTGAACCTCAGCCAGTGTGTCCATTTCATGCTGAGACGAGAAAGTTTGGATAAATTGATTTTCCATGCATGACCTTGTGAGTCCGAATACAAATCCTACTGTATGTATATCAACTTTCTCCTGTAACATCCATGTTCGGAAGCAGTCTATATCTGATTGCTAGTTTATGGAACAAATCTCAGATGGCATGTATACATGCATGGTCTTCTCGTTAGGAAGGTCTGATAGAACAGTCAGAACACAATGATGGTTGAGGCAGAACTTTGTTTTGATTTATCCCAGTCATTCTCATATCCTTGTGCAGTACTATCTTCAAGAAGAGAGATATAAATCCTGGTGTTCATGAAGTAAGTGCTGCATGGAAGTAGACAACCATTTTGCTAAATGGCAAGTTATCGCTGGATTATAACTTGTGATGACCCACACGTCTTACCCAGTCAGGAAATGGGGAGAAGGTGCATGGCAATTCCTTCTGCTTAGCAGGGCCTTAAATGGATGGCTGTTTTATTGCATGGCTGCATGTGCACTAATTTTCTTCCAACATGAATATTCAGGCAGATTTTGACTCCAGAGAAAGTTCTGACTTCAGGAGGGATGTCAAATACTGTAACTGGGTTTTACTTTTCAGTTGTGGCCTCTCAGGACCCTAACAATACCTCTCTCTCTCTCTCTCTCTGTGTGTGTGTGTGTGTCTCTCATTCTCTCTCTCTCTCTCTTCTTCTCTTTTTTCCTTTTTATTTGAAGAAAGCATCCCTTCACTGCTGAATAGTTTGTCCAAGATCATTGATAATATGGAAGCTGGTCATGCTAGGTGGAAGAAAACTCAGTGGAAAAAAGAGGTTTGCTTTTTTCCAGTACAGAAATTTCTAAGTCCATTCCTGATAACATGGCAGCTCTCACTGGCTGATAAAGCCACAGGGCCGTGAAGGTAGCCAGCAAACAAATACAGATGAAACCTCCAGGCAATTTGTTAAAGGATACTCAAGGATTTTGCTTGGCTCACATATTTAAGTGAATTTATTGATTTACGGCATCTGGCCTGACATACAGATTGAATGCAATTAGTTTTCTACTATTGCTCTACTCTGAACTTCACAATACAGTTCCATGTTGCAAAATGAAGCTACAAAAACCCCAAAATACTTATTTTAGGTCCAAATGTCTTTATGATAAAAGACATACAAAAATTCACATTGTGTCTAGAGAGCAAGGGGAGAAAATGTTCAAATGAATGAGATCTCTTTTTTCCATTTTTTATTTCAAATTCACAGATCAGTCTGGAAATGGGATGGAACAGGCTTCTAAATAAGTCTACTAACAGACTACTCTAACCTTTGTCATTAGTGCAAGTAGCAGTGGTTCTTTTTCAATCCATGAAGTTAAATGAAACCTCTGTGTACAAGGACAGAATAACTCTGAATACTTAATACTGGTTGACTGCTTGAGTTGCAAAGAACTCTTGAAAGGGAATGCTGGACTACATGAGCGTTTTAGGTCAGGACAACCAGGCAGTCCTTAAGTTTGTAGCAATCCTGTGATCACACACTTGAAATTTGGATTCTGTAAAGTAAGCTCTTAGAAAACTTCCAGGGATTACCATGGTTTGCAATTGCACTCTGTCCTTTGAGCACCTGACTTAAATATCAGGCACCTGAAGTTTCATTTTGGCACTGAATTAAATGGGCCTTCTGCTAATTCGGTGGCATGGAATTCCAATTCAGAACCAGCTAATGATGTCCCACTGTCTGAGACAGGGAAAGCAAATAGCATCCTGGGGAACATGAAAAAGAAACAGAGTAACATGTTAAGTAATTGACAGTTTTCTACTCTTTAATTGTATCCCACTTGAGGAAAGCTGCTTCATCTGCTGCAATGGCAACAGAGGCTTATAAAGTCATTTTTTGGTGGAAAGTACCCACTGCAGATGGCTTAGTGAGGGGAGAGCATGCCTTCAAGAGAAGCCAGAGTGGGGACTAGAGAAACCTCTACTCCCACAGGGCCAGTTGGAAGCTCCCAATGCCCCCTGGGGCACCGAAGCCTTTTCAAACTCTGATTGGATCTTGCTATATAATATGTGCTTGCTTACTTTCTTCCACCCTAGCTGGAGAAATGAGAAAGCACGGGCAATAGGAGATGGACACTTGAGGCTCTGGGTCTCCCCAGCTAATGAGGATGCCTTGACTTGCTTTTAGCAGAAAAATCCTTTACTTATCCAGCAAACAGAGGTGTCTTCCATTTCAGTCTGGAGTGACAGACACTCCTCAAAGGAGAGTGATATTGACTTTTTATGTCTTTTCTTGCTTTTAGATTTTCCCCATCTCAACCTCTTCAAAAATGTTTCTATTGAAAAGGAAAGAGAAAGAACAGAGAGAGGGTAGCACAGCATTTTGTCTTTATGACAAGTAGCATCATTGACTGTAATCATAAAGTGGAAATTTCAGCAGAGGAAGAGTTCACATCACATTCCTAATTCCAAAGAGCTCAGGAGAATGAAAATTCTTACATGACAAATAGAGGGGACAACAGAATGAAAATTACATGCATGGCAGCCACCTGCCACCAGAAGGAGGCCAAATTTTATTTGCAGATCTATTTTTACCTTCAAGGTTTCTGGTAAAACACAGAAAAGCAGGATGAGGTATTACACTTGCTTTTTTCCTATACAAAAGTGTTATATCATTTTAAAAAGATAGCTTAAGGTTGTTTCCTATGGTGACTTCACACTAGTAGAAGCAGATCTGTTTGTCCAAGGGGTGTGCCAATTTTTCATTGGACCTGCTGTCCTCCTTTTGTAGTCCTCCATACCATGATGAACAGTGTCCTAGAGGCCAGGCTATGGACTGGCACTGGTCCGTGGAGGGTTAGGAACCAGGCTGCACATCAGGAAGTGAGCAGTGGGCAAAATCCAGAGTTCAAATGTAAGAGTCAAGATAAAATTTCCTTGGAGTTCAAACTAAGTCCTTCTAAGTTTGGACTGCAGGCATAGTGAAAAAAAAATGTGGATGCTGCTTACCGGTTGTGCACCCCAAGTCTCTCATCTCATGTTGTGTCTGCGCCTTTTCACTGTGTGCCTTTTCAATCCTTTTGAGTGCCTTTTCGATCATCCTGAGTGCCTTTTCACTGCCAGCCTTTCTGATCCTTCTCACTGCTTTCCTGATCCTTTTCTGCTTTACTACTCCTCACCAAAACATTTGGACAGTAAATATAATTTTCATTTTATTATATAGTACTGTATATATTCACAAATTTTGTTGATTACTTTCAAGTTTTGATTAATACATTTAGCATTTAATTGTGTATTTTTACCTTAAAATATGTGTATTTACTGTTTAAGTTTTTTGAGATGGTTTCTTATGAGACAGATGAGCTTCCCAGGTTTATACAAATTGTTGGAATGGGGCTTGATGGCGTCTTAATGGCCTTAACTCTTGCTTTGTTGAGTAAGAGGTGAGTTCCTTGCTAGGTGCGATGGGTGAGGCAATTTCAAGGTGTGTCAGGTCAATCATCCTAAACAGGATTGTTTTGCCTAATCTCCTGAAGGGGAGAACAGCCTGACAGTCTACAAGGATCCATCACTCATTTACCTTCCACACAGGCTAGCCCAGGATATGAGGTCCCTTCTTTTATTTTTTTATTTTTTTATTTAGCAGACTTATATGCCAAATAAATATTTATTTATTCATATATATAACTATATTTATTAATATAAATATTTGATGGTTTAATAATAATATTATTAAATATCTAATTAATATTTATTATTTATTTTTATAATATTTATAAATATTAATATTTATTTATTTATAAATGCATGCCTATTTATATATTCTTCCTCAATTCAAGTCTGTCCAACATGGCCCATGGCCTATATTGATATATTACTCATTACAGGAGTCTTGATGAAATCTAGTATACCTAGAGTTTACATTATGTCACCAGCATCTGCTTAATTTTGGATTCAGAAATTCTACATAACTTATTTTCTTAAAGTGTATCTCAAGTAACTCGATCTAATCCACAACCCCATGTTTTACTGGCTGGAACAACCAACATCATATGTAGTACAGACAACACAAACATTAGTATTAGTCAGACCCATGTATTACAAGTAGCAGAGCAGCGAGGAAGCTCATGTTTCCTATAAAAGAGAAGCCTAGAGGGAGGAGACTGGACTCTGCACAGCCATGCTTCAACAGCTGTGGAAGTAGTCAACAATTAAGAACTGAAAAAGCTTTACCTGGTCCCCATACAAGAGTTGCCTGCAGATGGCATCTCAAATTCTCTACTCTAGTCATGAGCAAAGAAATTGGGGCAGACCATTTCTTGGAACGTCTTGAAGAGGAAGAGAAATCCTGGACATATCCTCACAGCTAAGGTCTCATCCTTGCATTTCCTAGGGTGTAGCTGCTTCTTTTTTTGAGAAAAGGAATAAATGTCTGTTGTGGGTTCGCTACAAGTGGCGACGGGATCAACTGCTCCGGCAACCTGGCCCACATTCTGCTCCCAGTGCAACACAGCTGCAAAGAGGGAAAAATTCAGGTTCATTCCAAGTAAGAGGATGACCTAAGGCAGAGACAAATCTCTCCTCCAATTTCCTGAAAACTTTCTTCCCACAGGAAGGAGGTTTCTGTTATTCTGCCTCACTCTCAGGATGTTTTATAATGAACTTGCTTAATTACTGTGTTGAGGGCAAGGGCATTGTATGTTTACTCTCTTTCTAATACACAATTCTCCATTGCTCCACAACCTCCCTTGTTGCTTTTGCTTCTTGATCTGAAAAGATCTGTGGGAGGAATTACCTCATGATGTCTTCCCTTGGGCGGCCATAAAAATGATTAGAGAATGAAAAGCCAGACACTCAGGCACAATCTTCAACCATCTTAGTACAAGAAAGCCAAGCCTAACCCATGATAATTTATCTTTTCCAAAGAAATTGCTTTTCTATCATATTGAATGAGGATACTAAACGTGGAACAATATTTTGGCATGTCAGTATATGAATGATAATGCCGCTTAAAATTAGTTTAGTTTCTCTAAACTCTGAGAAAGCTTAATATTTCCCAGCTTGACCTTAAACAAGGATAGTTGACTAGTCTTGTGGGTTAGTGCTTTTCTCATATATAGTCCCATCAGTTCTTACAGTTTTTCCAAATGAAAAGTGTTTGTCTGTTGTGTGACTTCATACACAGGACTCCTTGACTTCTTTGCTATCCACCATCCGTTTCTGTCAGTCCTTAGTCAGTTTGTATGTTCCTTTTTGTGGCATGAGCTCATTAGTTGCATGTGAATGGTTAAAAGACAAGAAAAAATGAGGGACCAGATCTGCACTGATTTTCTGTTACCTTTCTGTTCACTACCAACCCTTCTTTTGGGGCTGGTGCCTACCCGTCTTGTCGAGATAAAGGATGCAAGTGCAGTATTATAATTCAGAAGGCATCCAGCTGGAGTTGAGGAAACTTTCTCATACCAGAATAGTATAGACTGCTATCCTGCCATGGCTCCCAATGAAATTGATTGAACATTCAGTCTGCCTGCAGCTTTTGTAAATGTGTAGCTATTCACAGCCTTCCCTTGTTTATGCCAAATTAATTTATGTGGTTGTCTGGGGTATGCTGGTTGCTGTAGACCTCTTTTCTGTCCAAACTTACATAGGATGGTGTCCTAATAGCAATTACTTTTTAAGAACGACTTCTTATAAACAATCAATACATTCAGATATAAGGTATATATTTTACACCTCTGCCATTTCATGAGAAGTAACGCTTAGACTCTCTAAAGGAGTGCCCACACTTCTTACTTCTTCACACTAATCTCTCTATGGAGTAAAGAACTGAGCATGGGTCTAGGTATGGGTGTAATGAATCACTCTGGAAGAAATGACCAATGTTATCAGAACTCACTTTTGCTTTGCTGAAAATCCCTCAGGTGATTTGACTGAGAAGGTCTAACTCTAAGTTTAACTCAGTGCTTTTCGCAACGGTATGGAAATTACTATTGTGTGGTTGACACTGGGGTATATATTCATATTAGGAAAATGTCAGTCATGGGGATGGGTAAGTGGTTGGGTCAGTGAGCACACTGGGAATTTTAAGAGAGTGCTTCATGCTTACCATTGGGGCAATTTATAAAATGGCTGCCATAGCCTGCAATGCTGGTTACACAACACTGGTTTCTGAGAGAGAAAATGGGTGAAACTGAGATAAAATGTATTTTGAAATAAAAACTAGTTGAGATAATGAGTCTGGTGGGTACCAAAAAGGGTGCCCATGGTCTGTGAAGAGGAAATGTTCCCATACTGGAGAGAATCCTGAGCTGGACATGCATTTCGTAAGGTCTGTACACAGAGACACTCTGCAACACAGAGTGGGGCCTGTATGAATGGAGTCAATGTGTATGGGGAAAGCTGGTGTCAAAGCAGTGAGGAAGAACAAGTGTTCGCCTTACTGTAAAAGAAACTCTACATGCTGTGCTTTACTTTCCCCAGGAATGAATACTTGGCAACTATCTGCACAGCCTCATTCCAAATGTAGTTTTGTCATACCATAGATAATTGGGGAGTGGAGTGGAATATTAGGGACCAGAAGATATCTTGTTGGATCCAGGTCTGCACTGGATTGGCTGCACTGATAGAAGCAAAGCAAAGTTTCCCACTTCTTCCTACAGCAGTCTAGTGAGCTCCCCACACTATTAAGCAGTGGGTCAGGAAACCCTGCTCAGTGGGGCAATGTGTGGTATAGGGTGGAAGAGCATCTCTCAGGATCAGGCAGAAGCACCATCCTCAAGTGGAGTCCTCCCTTTATGAAAGTCAGTGGCTGGATCCACCCCATTTCACACAGCTGGTTAGGAAACCAGACAGGCTGTTCCATTTAA
Source organism: Varanus komodoensis (assembly GCF_004798865.1). Taxonomy (NCBI): domain Eukaryota; kingdom Metazoa; phylum Chordata; class Lepidosauria; order Squamata; family Varanidae; genus Varanus; species Varanus komodoensis. The sequence continues at coordinate 10,887,492 of NW_025335780.1, forward strand.
ATCAGTGTACTTAATAAAAATGTTCTTTGACCATACCAGGTAGAATTTAGAATCAGATTTTCTTTTCCTCCCATTTGTTTCTCCTGCCGCTGTACACTTTAAACTTGGAAATATTTTTATTTGCTATCTATCTTCCTTCACAGGAGAACAGTTTTTATGTTTTATTACTAATTTATCTCATAGCATTTCACTCTGCACAACAGGGCTCTAAGTGCATACCAGATGCTTGGTACACATGAATCACAATTCTTTCTATATGTTAAATGATCTTGTATTTTAGCATCAGTGAAACTCTGCAGTTGCTCTTCAGTCTCTCTGAAGACTAAGATTTCCAGAATACAGTAGCTACAAAATATTGCTGTTTGTCATGTTTTATTTTTTTAAAAAAATCTGTCCCTCTTAGGGAAAGGGGTTGTGCCAGACCTCGGTGATACTAAACCCGTTTATGCACTTGAAAATACTTCTGGGCACTTTTCTGAGTCTTTGTTGTTGTTATGTGCTGTCAAGTCAACCCTGACTTAGGGCAGAACTTCTGAGTGAATGTCCCATCCTTGCCAGCCCTGCTCAGCTCTTCCAAATTCGAGGCTGTGGCTTCCTCTGTGGAGTCCATCCATCTCTTATGTGGTCTTTCTTCTCATCTGCTTTTGACTTTCCATAGCAATTGCTCTGGATTTCAGTTTTAATCAGCCTTTGAGGGAGCCATGGAGAGAAATGCTGAAAGAAATCAGTGGAAGATGTGAGCCATCAGACTAAACACAGCTTTCCAAAAGGATAGTCCCTTATGCATCACCACAGGAAAAGACACACATGTGCCTGACATGTTAATGTGAAAACATATATGACTGACTGAAAATTTAGGTTTTATTTTATAACGTTAATAGAAATGTCTCAACATATTGGGGGACAGGGCTGGTGCTGGTCCAGAAAAAAACCAGGGTTCAGGCACACGAGAATTAACAGAATTCACAGATTTATACATGCCAATTTACATATGTTTCAAAGTATCTCTGTGTGACTTTAATGGACCCCATCTATTAAGGGCATCCCTGTAGACAGGGGGAAAGAGAGAATTTAATTCCAGGGGAGAAAACCTCAGACAGAAAGATTCAAGAGCCCCCTGAGTTATACACATGCCATGTTTCAGAGGTGCCATGACCTTTGGTGCCATGACCTTTGCACAGTGGTGATGATGGATGGACAGCCATAAATATGCATTCAGCCTGTAAGACCTTGGGTGGGACAAGGGGCCAATGGAGGAGAACAAGGGATGGTCTTATCCACAGAATATAATATGATTCATTCGCTTCTTATATGTCCCCAGATGGCTTATTCCTCCTGCTTTGGTATCACATTTTTCAAGTGGTTCCTGGGTCACCTGGATACAATAATCACTAATCTGTGTTTGCAGATTTATGGTGAAGGTTGCAATTCTGTGCAATTTACTGGAAGAAAACCCCCCAGTAAAACCAGTAGGACTCACTTCAGGGTAATACGCGTTGTATATATCACAAAAAATTCAATCACAGCTCTTTGGCAGAACACAGGCTCCGTATGCATACGGAACCAGGGTCAAACTTCTGGACACTTTTCTGAGTCTTTGTTGTTGTTATGTGCTGTCAAGTCAACCCTGACTTAGGGCAACCTTCTGAGTGAATGCTCAATCCATGCCAGCCCTGCTCAGCATTTCCATTTTCAATCTCTTTTTTGGTCTTTCTTCTCATCTGCTTTTGACTTTCCATCGCATGATTGTCTTCTCCAGGGAGTCTTGACTTCTCATGATGTGCCCAAATAACAACAGCCTCAGTGTTGTCATATTTTGCTTCTAGGGAAAGAGTGTGACTCAGAGTCCTTGCCAGTAAGTAAGTAGCACTAAGCTAGATTGGTCAAGGAAATGATTCACTCTACAGCAGTCCCTGATGGCCTAAAGATGATGATCCCTCAAGCTCTTTAAGATGATCGCATCAAAGAAAGCCCTTGCAGCCAGGAATGGGCTCAAAGCAAGGAGTAAATTACTCCTCTGTCCTCCACTTCAGTCAAGAGTCTTAGCAATGAGTGCTGGGCAGGTTGTTTTGTATCTAAGCCTGGACAATCCCACAGCACCACTTCTCCTCAATAGCAGTAAAAATGCAGTGATGATAAATTAAGTAATAATTGAAATCAGCAGTTTGAACCATCCCCTCATGGTAGGGGGCCCTGCAGCCATCTGATCTGAGCTAAGCTGGTGGTGCTTCTGCTGGTTTTGTGACCATGTATAAGCCGTTGCAGAGCAATTATCAAAACCATCCATGTAACGTCTGTCAACCTGCCAAGAGAAAAAGTGAAAACAAACAGAGAAGAAGCAAACCTTCACTCAGAAGCAGCAATGCAGTCAGCACTTGGCAAGTGTTTCTGGAAAGGATGCATTTCCAGAAATTAAATGTTCTGGAAATGTATCATTTAAATTAACTGAAATTAAAGTTCTCAAAAATGAGGAAAAGCAATGTGCACCATTAAGCAGCCTCACCATTTCATTTCTGTAAATTCTTGCCTTGATTTCTTTTATTACTATTCTGACCTTGCCTCTCTCCCACCTTTAAGGGTGAATATTCATTTTCTTAAAAATCATTTGTATGTTTTAGACTGCATTGAGGAAGTGTATGGACAATAAAATCAATTCTCTGATCTCCCAGATTGCTGGGATCCAGCACTTCAAGTGTGTCTAAGGGCTTAAGTGTCCCAGTAGGACTGGAAGTGGTCTAGTGCCGAAAGATTCAGGGGGTCTGTGTGGGAAACAGAAGCCCAAAGTTCTTCAGCTAATGTAGAACTAAATGAGTGGTTCTTTGGAACCCAGCCATAGCTTTGATTACAATAAACTGAAGCTTAACATAAAGGCTGGAGAGAGAAATCAGCAATGAAAGTGGTTTGGGGGGAAAAAATCATGCTGGGGTGTTTAATCTCTTTCAGCCTGAGAGCTAAATTCCATTTTGGAGAACCCAATGGGGAAGGTTCCAGTTTTTGCAAGGCCAACAATGCCAGGTGAGTTTAATGTAAAAATCCCACTGCTGATAACTAAGCATTGGGGGGGGGGGGGGAATCCCAATATTTTCAAATGGATTTAAAAAAAACCTGCACAATTCATCAATCCATGGGTGGGGAAAACAGTCATCACTCTTGGGAATCTGGTCTTAGCATTCGGGCCGTGGGCAGCTGACTGACTGACATGGGCACTAGGACCTGGGTGACTCGGCTAAAGTCCACACACTGATCCCAAACAAATCCAGATCAGCAGTCCCAAGCCAGTACCAGGAGTAGACAGATTAGGAAGGTAAGTCTCTGACCGCTGGTCCAGCAGGCTAGCGGTCAGAGACTGAGGAGATGACACAAAGAGGAACAGGTTCCTTAGAGTAGGGGCAGGAACTGAGTCCAGGAAAGGGGTTGAGGTTGAGGTTGAGGAGCCCAGCATTGCTGAGGCAGCTCCTGGAACCCAGAGCCGGCTCTTATCTAGTCCTCCCCAGGTGGTGCCCATCAGGGCCCTGTGAGACCAATCCTACAACTGCCAGCATTGTTATTGCGGTGCTAGGCCCACAGAGGGAACCCTGGAGCTGCCCAGGTCCTGACACTGGCCAGGCAGAGACACAGCAGGAGCAGATTTGGCCGTAGGGTTGAAGTGCCTCAAATCTGCTTGCATGTGGACCATCACACTTTTGTGGCCCTAACAATTCTGGTTAAGCATGGTTTTGAAACACTACAAAATCTGCAAACCCTTTTGTTCCAGAGGGGAAATCAGGCTAAGTGCATACACCATTAGCTGGTGATCCTTCATTCAACCTTATCTGGGGGCGGGGGGGGGGGTGGATATTCCTTACCTTGCAACACATGGAGTCCAGCAGCTTTTGGTTTCAGTTTCAGTTTCAATTTTAGTTTGGGTTCAGGTTCTGTTCTGTTATTCTTATTCCTTTGGGTTCGTCTTTGTGATTTTTGTAAACCAGCAGTGCTTCAGGACATGGCATTGGTGTGAGGCATTACGGAGGAATGTGGCGGCCCACTGGGCCACAAGGTAGAGGCCTCCCATGGCTGCAGGACGTCTTTTAACAAGGAGCGATGAGTAGGAGGCTGCTGCCCCCCGTACGCATTCTCAGTAAGTCTCCACTCCTGAAAACAGGAAGAATTTTTTCCCGTCTTCTTCAGAAATGGGGGGATAATATGCCCCACTTTCTCAACCAGGGATGGAACTGTTGTGGTGATGCATTTCACCTTGTCACCAGTCAAAATGTAGAAAGCTTGCCTTGGTTCCACTTCTCATTCTGAGGATGGTTGGAACAACATGCCCTTTCCCATAATAGTCATAAGCATCACTTTGACAGAGGCAGTAAGGTCACCTTCTTGAATTAAGTGACCTTTATACTTTCTCACTGTTTTCAATTAATTAATTCCTAGCTTTTCAAGTACATTTCCAAGCACTGATAAGGAAACTGGGCTGACATTATAATAAACTGTGTTTTACTTTCCTTGCTGGGTTTCCTCCTGAAAGAAAACAGTGGAATCTCTTGGCATGGACCGCAATTGACATGGCTGACCTCTTTCAGAGCTGTCACAACTAGTCATCTGAATTTGTGCAGGAGACACATTTTGAACCAGGTTTATTTTGTTTTATTAATTTGGCAAATACAACTTACTGGATGCAAAGGGCCCTCTGGTAAAAGAATATTAAAAGCAAGAATAGCATACATTAAAAATGAGAATTAAGGGACTGGAAATATTAAGGGCAAATCTTTGTAAAATATTATATTCTATCAGGAAGAAGAGCTATTGTGAAAGAGAAGCTGGGAGAAGTTGTCACAGATATTTTAAGACAGCATTCCCATACACAGATACTATGGAATAAAGCTCATTGCTCTCAGTGTATCTGGGTAGACACGTATGAGATTGAATTGCTATCCAAGCAAGCACTATTGTGATTATTTAAAACAAGGTACTTGCAACAGGATCATGAATATTGTACAAGTCTATGTTAACAATTTCACAAGTTGTTGCATTTTCTTGGGTTTATAGAGAATGGAGTCTGGCAAACTTTCCACTGCTAAACAAACTGGCATGTGAAGATCAGCAACAAACTGTTGAACTGACCGTCACTACAGAAAGTGTGCAAGACATGCCTCGATACGGTATTTCTTAGCAATCCATAGTCAAGGCAAATGCAGGACCAGGCAGATCATCTCAAGGATCATGGTACACAGCATCAGAAAAGAAGCAATACCCAAAGTTCATGGAGGATTCACATCACCGGTTCTGTCCATGCATCAACAGCATTTCACTGTGTATAAATACATACTTAGTTACCTGGTGATGCTGGAATTCAATGAGTGAGGAGAGTCAATGGCATGCATAGCAGGCCAGTGGGTGAAGAACGCTTTTATACACAGTAAGCCATACACCACAGGCTATTGGAAAAAGAATACTTCTTATTGGAAATCTAAAAGCACCACTTACATTCTTTTCTTCCAATGCAGCAGGCTAGGCCATGTTATGACCGTGATTTCCAAGTGCTCGATTGCCCTCCTTTAACTGCATATTACTAGAAGATGCATGAAGGAGGTGTATTTAATGTAATGGAGATACTGAGTGGAGAAGTGCGGTGGTGTGTAGGGAGTGAGCCTTCCTATGACTTTAAAAGTAGAGGTGAATGCAGGGGAACCCTCTGGGTTCAGTATGGGATGATGCATCTGAGAAATCCTTGAGAGCATCTTTAAGCACCTTCAGATATTGTGGGGAAAATGGTTTGTTCATTACATATTCTTCTAGTAAATTTGAGAAGTAGTTCAGCTGTGGAGCAGTATAGAAATAAATAAATAAATACAATTAATTGATAATGATCTTGGTGCATGGAATGCTGGCATAAAAAGGTAATTTCCACTTGATTTCAGGAAGGATCAGTTAATTGTTTGTGGGGAGGAATCCGGTTGCACCAGAGCATTGTTTTAAATGTAACTCTAGCAGCTCAGGTTGAGAACTCTCACCTGGACTCGATGCAGATTTGGCTGCTGCCTGGGAGAGGGTGGGGGGTGACAGAGATGTTCTTAAGTTCTGTGCTGGGACACCTGTACCAGCTGTGAAATTAAATATTTTAAGTAGCATAGCTGCTAGACACAGATATAAAGTAGTGTCTGTGTTGGCCCTCACTTTAGAACAATCCTGTTCACATTTAGATGAAAGAAGGACACAAAAGTCATACAACTGCCAATGTACTCTAGCTAGCACGGCTGGCTGGGAGATGCCAGGAGCCATTCGACTCTTTTTCTCTATTTTTCTCTACTTGAGACTGAACATTTAATTACTTTTCCAAGGCCTTCTCTCTCCCCCTCCTCCTATCTTTTTCGCTCTTTTTTGCAGATTCCCCAAGACTTGCCCTATTTCAGCCACTTTTGAAATACCACAATTTTAAAGCTGAAGAATTCAATGTAACAATTTTAATCCAAGCTGGTTATATATGAATCTGAACTGAGGGCTGCAGGGAAGCAATGAAATGGATTAAAGTCAGTGCTAAACTAACTTCTCCCAAATATGGTGTACCCCAGAGTTTCAGCAGCCAAGGGCTTTCACTTTTTCTTTTTAATTCCCAGAAGACAGAGCAACACTGTGATAGCAGAAAGCACTGCCATCCCTCTGGCTTTCAGATGATGCTACACAATCACACAATATTGCCTGGAGGCCAGCTCAGAAAAGGGCAATGTCTTGTTCTCACTTTGCCTGCTACAAATGAAACCATGGCGGGGCAGAGAGCAGCAAGCCATAACCAGGACCACAAATACAGGAGTGGTGAAAAGCGTGCGTTAGGAGGTTGTCCTTTGGAGGTTCCCCTTTCCAGCAAATATTTTTGAGACAGGCCTAAATAAATTCTGCTCACCACAGCAGATTCTTCTCTTCCTATCCGTGCGACTGCTGTAGCATGCCTTATGAGTGTGCCATTGTTGGGTGCTTAAATAGCTAAGAGCTAGCAGCTGAAAAATCATGTAACGCTTATTTATTTATTTATTTATTTATTTATTTATTTATTTATTTATTTATTAAAACATTTCTATGCTGCCCCATTCGCCGAAGCCTCGGGGCGGCTCACAACATAAAGTAAAATACAAAAATAACAATATTCCATTACAGCAGAAGTCCGGGCCCAATTCAAGGTGTTGGTGATGACCTATAAAGCCCTAAACAGCTTGGGTCCTGGTTACCTGAAGCAGCGCTTACGTCCATATACGCCCATCCGCCCCCTGAGATCTGTGGGAGAGGCCCTTCTCCGGGAACCCTCCGTGAAGGAAATTAGGAGGGTGGGTACTCGGAGGAGGGCTTTCTCTGCGGTGGCGCCCAATCTATGGAATGCGCTCCCCAGAGAGGTCC